>NW_007248122.1:117297-125594 GCF_000164805.1 Carlito syrichta
CCGGTTTTTTTTTTTTTTTTTTTTAAGTTGAGGTTTCACTCTGTCTCCGCGCCTGAAGTGCAGTGACATGATCACGATAATCATGGCTCATGGCAGCCTTGACCTCCTGGTCTCAGGCAATCCTTCCACCTCAGCATCCTGAGTAGCTGGGACCTACAGATACGTGCAACCATTCTTGGCTAATTTTTTGATTTATTGTAGAGATGAGGTCTCACCATGTTGCCCAGGCTGATCTCGAACTCCTGGGATATGACAGTCTTCTCACCTTGGCCTCCCAAGTTGCTGGAATTACAGGAGCCTGACTCTGGCCTGTATGTAGTTGGGTTTTCTTTGTTTTGTTTTTTTGAGTCGGAGTCTCACTCTGCCTCCCAGGCTGGAGTGCAGTGGCATGCTCATGGCCACCGCAGCCTCGACCTGCTGGGCTCAGGAGATCCTTGCACCTCAGCCTTCCAAATAGCTGCAACTACAGGCATGTGCCACCACACCTGGCTAAGTTTTTGATGTATTGTAGAGATGAGGTTTCACCATGTTGCTCAGACTGGTCTTGAACCCATGGGCTCAGGCAATTATCTCGTCTCCGCCTCCCAAAGTGTTGGGATTATAGGCATGAGCCACCATGCCTGGCCAAAAGCTGCATTTATCAATGCAAGTCAATCTCAGAAATGTTGAATGAAAAAAACCAATTGCAAAGGAATACTTACATTATGATGTCATGTAATATAAAATTTGAAAAATCACAATACTTACTCATATATCTATTTTACTGCATATGCAATAATAGAATGGTAAACACATATCCTTGTGGAGAAGGCAGAGAGTTATTACAAAAATAGCTATACTGCAATGTGTTTTAAATACTTTATAGATATGTACTTATTTAATTTTCATCATTGAGTACCTGCTGTGAAGCAGGCACTGTTATTATTCTCATTTATAAATAAGGAAGCTTAGGTGCAGAAAAACTTTTAACTTCCCAAAGTTGCACTGCTAATGAGTAGTAAACCTTGTAATAAAATCTAAGCAGTCTGGCTCTAAAGTCTGTATTCTTAATGACTAAACCATACTGCTTGCTGTGGTAGAGAGGGGCTGGGGCTTCTCAGACTGGGTGTTGTGTACATAAATACTTGTTTTATTATTCTTTCATTTGTATTCATATGCTTTTTTTGGTATTTAACTTATACTACTTAATTAAAATTTTAAAAGAAAAGAGAAATAAAACAAGTCAGGACATCTGAAAAGGAATGTAAGAAACATAACCTTCCAAACTATATTCTAACTGGAAGTTTAGTGGAGGTTTAGGAAGTCAACGCTTATTAATTTTTCATAACATATTTCCCAGATAATGCTGATAGAGCAGGAAATAGAAAAAAATTAGATAGGTTAGATGTTATTAATCTTTTATATCTTGACCTGGGCTATAGTTACAAGGATGTGTTCACTTGGTGGTGCTTCGTCAAGCTGTATTCTTGATTTGTTCAATTATTTGTAGGTATTTCATACTTAATAAAATTCTTTAAAAATATAATTTAAATATTAGATAAGATTTTTAAGGTTTTAAAGATTTCTTATTGTAACTACATTATGTGTTCTTTGTTGGAATTATATTAAGGGAGTTTTAAAATGAGTTATAAAATGAAATGGTTGGCTTTTTTAATTGAAGAATCTAAAAAGAATGAGGATTCTGTGTGTGTACTGGTATGGAAAATACTTCAAGATATGTTATTAGGTCAACAAAACAACAGATGGGACAGCACAAAATAATCTATATTTTGTGCAAAGGAGGAAAAAATAAGAATCGATTTTTGTTATTGTTTATGCACCAAAAACGTTGAAAGGATACATAAGAAATTAGTAGCTGTCATTACCTGGATGTGTAGTAGGGTGGAGACTGGGTTGATATGAAGTAGATATGGCAGGAAGAATTTTCACTATAGATACTTTTAAAGCTCTTTTTTAGCTATGCAACTATGCCACCTATTCTAAGTAAAAAAACATTGATTGATTCATCAGTCAGTTGTTTGATTTTTTTTTTTTTTTTGATTTGCAGTTTTCTCTGTCATCCAGGCTGGAGTGCAGTGGTGTGATCATGGCTCACTGCAGCCTTGATCTCCTGAGCGCAGATGATCCTTCCACCTTAGCCTCCTGAGTATCTGGGACTACAGATGTACCCTACCATGTCCTGCTAACTTTTTGATTGTTTTGGAAAAACAAAGTTTTGCTATGTTACCAAGGCTGATCTTGAATTCCTGGGCTCAGGCAATTCTCTTGCTTCTGCCTCCCAAAGTGCTGGGATTCCAGAGGTGAACCACCCCTCCTGGTAGCATACTTCTTTTAGGTAAATTCAACCCTTTTAATTTTAGACTCACATTGTTTATTTGTTGAATATAGGATATTTCCACATGATCTCTTGAAATAGAGAAGTTTTGGGGATACTATGCCATTAATAAGGGCTTATATTCAAAGAGGATTTTTTCAGTTAAATTCTCAAAATCTTTCCAGAGTATACCCTTTTCCAGGGCCATTTTAGTTCTTTTTTGTTTACCTTTTGCCTCTTTTTTAGGTGTTAAGCATTTATAGGCAGAACTTTGCTTTCGATGAAATGTTAGTATGACCTTATGTTTAAATAGTTTTAGAATTAAAAATGTGTTTTGGTATTATTACTGAGCTTTCTGACAACATTTACAGAAAATAAAAAGTAGAAAAAGTCAGTGTTTAGTGGCCAAACTGTTTCTTTGCTTCTTTTTTAAAACTTGAAATCTGCAGAAGTTTGGAATAGAGATTAATAGTATAAATCTTTACTATTTTTAGGAAATGTTTAATGCCACTCCCTTAAAAACTGTTTCAGAATTCAATTGAAAGAAAAAAGTTGTTATAGTTAATCTTGTGTAGGGATGTTGAAAGAAGCATGATGCAGTCCATGGCTTATTACCCTAGCTTCATATTAGAACCACCTGAGAGCTTTTTTTTTTCTTTTGCATTGGAGTCTTACTCTGTCGCCCAGGCTGTAGTGCAGTGGTGTGCTCACGGCTACCGCAGCCTCAACTTGATGGTCTCAGGTGATCTTCTGCCTCAGCCTTCCAAGTAGCTGGAACTACATGCGTGCGCCACCATGCCCAGCTAATTTTTTATTTATTGTAGAGATGAGGTCTCTCCAAGTTGCCCAGGCTGGTCTCAAACCTGTGAGCTCAGGCAATCCTCTCACCTCCCAAAGTGCTAGGATTATAGGCGTGAGCCACTGCGTCTGGCCTCACCTGAGAGCTTTTTAAAAGTACTGATGCTTCTGGGCCCTAACCATGAGATTCTGATTTAATAATTACTTTATACTTACTTTAATAGTGTTAAAATGTGTACGTTGTTAATATTTCTGAAGATAATATTGAGAAGTGATAATATTAATTTAGCCATACATTTCTATATTCATTAGGAAAAGATGACAATTTTTGTCATAGGCATTTATTTTTTTATTCAAATAGCTGAAATCAGCTTTAAAAAACTACTTTAAAAACATATAGAGCATATCTTGTGTGACTTTGGTTACTGATGTTTGTAAACTGTCCATGTAGATGCTCTTATAAGGAGGTTGTCATGTAAATGAGTGTGTAACTATTAAATGTGCTATTATAGTTTTGATGTTTTAGAATAAGGGTTGTGTAAGTGTTTAGGAAAATTACAAAGGTTGAGGCGAGGCTTTCTTTATAATATTAACTTAATGTTACAATTTCTTTTTTTTTTTTTTTTTTTATTTGGAGTCTCATTCTTGTCGACCAGGCTGGGGTGCAGTGGCATGCTCACAGCCACCGCAACCTCGACCTGCTGAACTTAGGCGATCCTTCCGCCTCAGCCTTCCAAGTAGCTAGAACTACAGACGCACTCCACCACGCCCAGCTAATTGTTACAATTTCTATTCATACCACTTTATGTGGTATCTTGTTACTGCCTTTTAGAGACAGGTAATGCTTCGTTGCTTAGACTGGAGTGCAGTAGCACAGTTGTTCACTGCATCCTCCAACAACTGGGCTCAGTTGATCCTCCTCCCTCAGCCTCTTTAGTAGCTGGGATTACAGCCTTTAGGTAGTTTTTAATGAATGTATTTGTTATGGTTTGAACTTGGCCCCCAAAGTTCATGTGTTGGACATTTTATCACCAGCGCAAGTGTTGGGAGGTAGGGACTACTTCTAAGATGCTCTGCCCTTATGACTGGATTAATGTCATTATTTCAGGAGTGGTGGGTTAGTTATCTTGTTAGTGGGTTTGTTGTAAAGTGAATTTGGTCCCCTCTTGCTCTTTTCCTGTCTCATAATTTCTTGCCCTTTCTTTCCTTTTTTTTTTTTGTTCAGAACTAAAAAAGGACTTTTATTTATTGAAGCCAAGAGGGTGCAAACAATACAAAAATCAAAAGCTTATCTGGCCTTCAATTAACTTTTCTTCTCTGCCTGTCACACGGGAGTTGGATTATGTTTGTACATTTTCTAAAGGTCCTGATCTGCTCACAGAATCCTTATACAGGGGGAAGCTTTGGGCAGCGTCCTTCAGTGACCCTGTGGGATAACTCTTAGCAGGGTGGGAGGCATTACTCGGTTCTGTCTACTTCTTTCCCTTCTGTTTCATGTGTTCTACAAAATAGTCGTTGCATGCAATGGTGAGGCCAGCAATGAGTGAAAAGAAGCTCTGGAAGCCCATTTTGCCATCTCGGCATTGGTCCAGGTCCTTCATTATTTTGTCCACGGCCAGAGGGTCTTTCTGATTTTCCAAAAACCCAGGGAGCTCCTTTTCCATGAGTACTCTGAGGTCTTCCTTTGTTAAGTAGCCTTTATCCCCAGCAAATTTGTGGAATGTAAACATCATGGTTTCCATGGCATGTTCATTTGAGATGGCATTTTGGTGAGGTCTGTTGAAGCCTTAGTGGTGGGGTGCGGTGTGGACACTGGGCAAGCGGGGACCGGGCAGTGAGGCTCTTGCCCTTTCTTTTTCTGCCATGAGATCACATAGCAAGAAGGTTCTTGCCAGATGCTGGCACCTTGATATTGGACTTTCCAGCTCCCAAAACTGTGAGAAATACATTTCTTCTCTATATAAATTCTCAATCTGTGTAGTCTGTTATAGCAACACAAAATGGACTAAGAAAATGGCTACTGAGAAGCAGAGCTGTTGTTATAACAACTAACTGAAAGTAAAGAAGCAGCTTTGGAACTGGGTAATTGGTAGAGACTGGAAGAATTTGGAGGAGTGGTCTAGAAAGAGCCTAGATTGCCATTAGTGGAACATTAAGGGCAACTCTAGTGAGAGCTTAGAAGAAGGGGAGACCTGTAGAAAAAATCTGAAACATCTTAGAGATTACTTAAGTAGTCATGATCAGAATATTGGTAGAAATGTAGGCAGTAAAGGCCATTCTGATGAGCTGTCAGATGGAAGAGAGAAATATTTTATTGGAAACAGGAGTAAAGGCCATCTTTGTTATGAAGTGGCAAATAACTTGGCTGAATTGTGTCCTTGCCCTAGGGCTTTGTGAAAGGTGGAATTTAAGAGCCATCAGCTAGGATATCTGGTTGAAGAAATTGAAGACTATATGGCTACTTCTAACAGCAAACAGTAAGATACAAGAGGGGGAAAATTACTTAAAAGATGGAATTTATAATTAAAAGAGAAGTAGAACGGGAAGATTTGGAAATTTTCAGCCTGGTTATGTAATGAGTGAAAAGGCATGTGTCAGAGAGTAAATCAAAGGTGTGACCAAGTGACCATATGCTAAGGAGATTAGTATGGATTGATGGGGAACCAGGTACTATTCACCAAGACAACGGGAGAATGACTCCTAAGGCATTTCAGAGGTCTCGAAATTACCTTTCTCTTTACAGACCCAGAGCTCTATGAGCACAGAATTGTTTCAGGGGACAGGCTCAGGGTGCCCTTCATGGGCTCGAAGCCCAGGACTGCCTCTGGTCTCTGTTCCCTGCATTCTGGTACAACACTGTTCCACTGTGGCTCTAGTGGGCCCAGGTATGGCTCAGCCTGATGTCCTGGAAGATAATAAGCCATAAACTTAAAGCAGTGTCCGCTTGGTGAATATTCTGTTGCCACACAGAATTCAAGAGCTGTAGGGTCATGGCGACCTCCACTTACATTTCAAAATGTTATGGAGTGTGGGGGCCTAGGCCCAGACATATAGAAGGAATGGAGCCCATGCATAGACTCTCTACTAGGGCAGTGTCTGATGGAGCTGTGGGAGTGAGGCAGTCCCCAAGACGACAGAACTGTAGGGCCACAGCATGCAACTCCAACCCATGAGAATTGCTGGATGAACTGAGCTCATGAAAGCTGTAGGGGGTGGGGCTGGCTGAGGCCTTGTGGGCCCAATCTCTGTCCCAGTGTGCCCAGGATTTGGGACATTGCATCAAAGTAGATTTTTCTCCAGCATTAAGACTTAATGTTGTTTTCTCTATTGGGTTTTGGGCTTAGTTGGGACCAGTTACCTCTTCTCTTAACTACTTCTCCATATTGGAATGGGAATGTCTATCTTATGCCTGTTCCATCATTGTATTTTATAAGTAGACAATTTGTTTTGATTTTATAGGCTAATACCTGCTGGGAATTTGACTCAGGATGAATCATGTCTTGAGTCTCACCATATTTGATTTAGATACTTCGGACTTTTGAGTTGATGCTGGAACAGGTTAAGATTTTTGAGAGTATTGTGAGAAGGACGTGAATTTTGGGTGCCAGGGCGGAATACTATGGGTTGTATGATATGTCCTCTATAGTTTATGGGTTCGAAACTTAATCCCTAATGCAACAGTGTTGGGAGATGGGGCCGAACAAGAGGTGATTAGAGCATGAGGGTTCTGCCCACCTGAATAGATTAATGTTATCTTTGGGTGAGTTAGTAACCTCTAGAGTGGGTTTGTTAGAAAAGCAAGTTAGGCCCCTTCTTGTTCTCTCCCTCTTTTGCACTCTCTTACCCTTCTGCCCTCTGCCATGGGATGCTACATCAAGAAGACCCTTGGCACCTGAATGTTGAACTTCTCAGTCTTCAGAACTGTGAGAAACAAATTTATTTTCTTTGTAAACTACCTAGTCTGTGCTATTCTGTTATAGCAATACAAAATGAACTAAGTGCTTCAGTTATGAAATAAAATGTTTAGGCCAGGCACGGTGGCTCAGCCTGTAATCCCAGCACTTTGGGAGGTCGAGGCAAGTGGATTGCCTGAGCCGACAGCTTTGAGACCAGCCAGCAACTTGGTGAGACCTTGTCTCTATAATAAATCAAAAAATTAGCCAGGCATGGTAGCACATGCTTGTAGTTCCAGCTACTTGGAAGGCTGAAGCAGGAGGATCGCCGGAGCCCAGCGAGTCAACACTGGGTTGATGGTGAGTGTGCCACTGCACTCCAGCCTGGGCAAGGGAGTGAGACTCCAACTCAAAAAAAAAAAGAAATAAAATGTTTAAAGGATTTAGTCTGGGTGCAGTGTTTCAAGCCCATAATCCCAGCACTTTGGGAGACTGAAGTGGGAGAATTGCTTGAGCCCAGGAGTTTGAGATCAGCCTGGGCAACATAGCGAGACCTCATCTCTACAACAAAATAAAAAAAATTAGCCAGGCGCGTTGGCATGCATCTGTACTCCTAGTTACTTGGGAGACTGAGGTGGAAGATTCTCCTGAGGTGAAAGGAGGTTGAGGCTGCAGTGAGCCGTGAGCACGCCAGTGCAGTCCAGTCTGGGTGACAGAATGAGACTCCGATTGGAAAAAAAAAAAAAAATTGAAGAATTTAGCAAACGTATGCATTTACTTGGTTTTAGAGAATTTGAAGTACATCTCTTAATCTACATAAAATTTAAAACTCAAATATATTGTAATAGGTTAGGGATTACACCAGGCACAATGATCGTAATGAATCATTTTAACAAATAGGATTTCCTGAGTAGTTGAAAATTTATACCTTTTATACCCAAATCATTTTTAGATGGAAAACTTTCTAAAGTGATTAAACATTTCCTGTCATCTTTTTTTTTTTTTTTTTTTGAGTTGGAGTCTCACTCTGTCGCCCAGACTGGAGTGCAGTGGCCACTCCCGGCCACCACAGCCTCAACCTGCTGGTCTCTGTCGATCCTTCCGCCTCAGCCTTCCAAGTAGCCGGAATTACAGGCATGTGCTACCACGCCCGGCTGATTTTTTTTTATTTATTGTAGAGATGAGGTCTCGCCAAGTTGCCCAGGTGGGTTTCAAACCCACGGGCTCAGGCAATCCACTCACCTCAGCCTCCCAAAGGCGCGGGATTACAGGCTGAGCCACCAAGCCCAGGA
>NW_007248122.1:125735-161088 GCF_000164805.1 Carlito syrichta
GATCGCTGGAGCCCAGCAGGTCAACGCTGCGGTGGCCAGGAGTGGCCACTGCACTCCAGTCTGGGTGACAGAGTGAGACTCCAACTCAAAAACCAAAACAAACAAACAAACAAAGTTTTTTAGTAACCTAGTTGCATTTACTAATAAAATTTTGCATTTGGGGCATTAGAGTATATCCATTTTTTGTCCCAGGACCAAATGACTTAAATGATCATGTTTTAAAATTACTGATATATGAGTCTTAAAATGTTTTGATTCTCCTGGGTTGTGTTTTCTGTTTCAGCTATTCCTACAGAAACTGTTTAGAAACAAAGTAATTAAATATATATGTAAATGTGGATCTGTTAGGAAGCATGTGAATTTTATAGTACATGAACTTGACCACCTGTTCATATACTTATCTTTTTTCCTTCCTGGTTATCAAATGGATATGTTATAAGTAAAGTGGTATTATTGGAGTCTTTGGTAAATATATTCCTGAAACCTTTTAGAAAAATGTTAAGATATTTTACATAAGACCGGGTCATGAAATGGCATGAACTCTCTTTAGCTCGTCTTTATTATGTGTTATTTCTGCATTACTTCTTCAAGTTAACTATGTAATTATATTTATTGGAAAATATGTGATAACTATAGTTCTTTCAGCAAACATTTATCAGTCTTCTACTACTAAGAAGAACTACTTCTACTCCTACCAGTTTTCTACTACTTCTAGGTGATAGAAATGAGAAAAACAAGTCTCTGACTTATTGATACCTAAAGTCTATTTGAGTAAAACAGAATATAAAAAAAACTTTAAGTAAGGTATAATATTTTATGGTGGTGTATACCTGGGTGTTAAATGCTATTACAGATGAGAACATCTAATTCAATGTGTCAATTAGTTTATGCTAGCTAATTTGTGGTAGTAAAACACTACTTTCTTGTAACGGCAAAGGTTTTTTTTGCTTATATTACATGTTTAGGTAGATGGCAGCTCTAGCCACAGTTGTTCTCCTTTCTGGGATTTAGGCTGAAGGAGCAGCTCCTGTCTGGGACATGTATGTTCTAGTGCTAGAAGGAAAAGAGCTATGCAGAGTGGTAGAATTATATATAGTTGAAGCTTCTGCTCAGAAGAGGCACTTGTCACTTCCACTCACATTTTATTGGCTAAAGCAAGTCACATGGCTGCATGATGCAATTGATCAGGGAACTATAGTTAATACTCGTATAGGGAGAAACAGCAGAACAATTGAGCATAATACATTCTACCACACTTAACTTTGTTCCCAAATTCCCAAGTGAAAGTTATGTAACTTTGGGAGCTATCAAATAAGAGTACATTTTAGCAAAAATAAAGTTGTTTTCCAGTCTTTTATGAGCATTCTAATATCCATAATTGTTTGTATCTCCCTTGAAAATGAGAAAATTAGAACATAAAATAATTATAATTTGAAGTAATGGTGTTCTTTTTATGAGAGATAAAAAACTATATTATTGATATCCTCCTTAGTGTCTTTTGTGAATAACTCTGATCTTGAGCTATGAAGTTATGTCGTAAGTTTTTTTTCTTTTGACATCTCTTCAAACTACTTTCTTTTACCTATTTATCTGCTTTGTCATGGGCTGAATCTGTACAGTCATATTTTCAACCCCAAAACTGGGTTATATAAATTAGTTCATGGGGTCAAACAGAGGTATTGAAAATAGGAGTGACATAAATTATGTAACATTTGCTTATTGAGCAGCTCTTTATTGAGCATCTACTATGTGGCATGTTTGCAAGCTGATTGGGATACTGGGGTGAAAAGTTGTGATCCTCTCCTTGCCTTTAGGGATTCTGAGTAAGTGAATGTGTGTACAAATAATTATATTACAGTGAAATAATTGCTAAGGCAAGTACTATTCAAATAACCTACAGTTGAGATGTTGAGAATGGAATGACCAATGATAGGATTAGAAGGATTAGAATGGATTTCTTTAGAGGTGATAGCTGAAATAAGCTTTGAAAGAAGACCAAGATTTTATCATGCAAATGAGAGGAAGTACATTCTAGGCAGCACTAATAAATATAATGAATGATAGCATGAAGGAGTAAAAACAGGTGCTTGTTAGAGAAACTGAGTGATTTTATGTGCTGCCATATGGGAGAGGGACAGGAGGTAAGGCAGAAAAGGTAGATTAGGACCCGAAAGACTTTTTTTTTTTTTATTCGGAGTCTCACTCTGTCATCCAGGCTGGAGTGCAGTGGCACGCTTATGGTCACTGCAGCATGAGCCACTGTGCCAGCCCTAAAAAACATATCTTATTCAGTTTGTTATGTCTTAGACTTTATAGCTTAGCACTGTGTTTTTTATAAATTAGACAAATATTTGAAGAAGGAAAGGTGAATAAATTGAGCTATCTCTTTTTATTTTGGAGATTGGTTGATTGATTGAGTCAGGGTCTCACTCTGTCGCCCAGGCTGGAGTACAGTGGAATGCTCACGGTTACCGCAGCCTCCATCTGCTGGGCTCAGGCCATTCTTCTGCCTCAGCCTTCCAAGTAACTGGAATTACAGGCATGTGCCATCACACCCGGCTAATTTTTTGATTTTATTTAGAGATGAGGTCTTGCTAAGATGTCCAGGCTGGTCTTGAACCCATGGGCTCAGGCAGTCCTCTTGCCTCCACCTCCCAAAGTGCTGGGATTACAGGTGTGAGCCACCACTCCAACCTGAAAGACTTTAATGTCATGCTGCTTTTTTGCTTTAGGATCAGGTGGTGAGGAGCTAAAAAAGATTTTTGGTGATAGAATCACATGGCTAAATCTCTGTTTTTAGAACAGTAGTCTTGGTGATAATGTTGAAGACATTGGCGTTGTGCCCAGAGGCAAGGGAACTTGGTAGAGTGATATAGTAAAGGGGACAGTTATAGATAAATTTTTGGAGTACAGCCAAATTATCTGAATAGAGGGAGATAGATTTGAGTTATCAGCCCATGTAGTGAAGTTTGAAGGAAATAACACTCCCAGGGAAGTTTGTATAACTCAAGAAAATTAGAGGTTAGGGAAGAACTCTGGGGATGACCAACAGTTGAACAGCTGGCAGGGAAAAAGAAAACAGACTTGAAAGAACTTCCAGAGCAGTTGGAAGACAGATAAGATTGGATATGTAAGATATAAGGCAAGGAGAGAAGGGAATTGTTAACAGCCCTCAATGTCACTGAAAGTAGTCCTTGGATTTGACAGGTAGGGATCTGTCTCATCAGTGGCTTGAAGGCTATCATTTAATATCCTGGAGTGGAGGATGTGGAAACTCACTGAGTGGGTTAAGAAGACAGAAAGTTAGGGAGTGTGACAACTCAAAAGTGCTTAACTGAATGGATACAGAAGGTAATTAAGGCATTTCCATATGACAAATAGGTGTTTGCATACTTCAATGATAATATAATTTGTTTGTCCTCCAGTTTTATTGTTGCTGTTCTCAAGAATTCCATGGTGATTCCTCCACATACATATGGGGGGAAATTTGGCATGAGAAAAGTAATATAGGTCAGGCATTCCCTGTCCAGATTAGCTTCTCAATAGACTAACAAGGAAGTTGTAATCTTATTGAGTTGAATATAATTTGTGCAAATGAGACATTGATAATGAAACAGTTATTAGTGACACTTGTTAAAGCGTGGTAAGGAAGATTTTATTCACTACCATTGAAATAGGTATGGGGAACACTACAACAAGGGAGAGAGACTGGGTTCAACTCTGAATGCAGCATGGGCAAGTAGCAATCTATAGCCAAGACCAATGTGAGGGTCAGTGGATGAAAAATTACTAAGAGGAAACAGGGGTAAGGGGAATTCTGGCTAAACCAATCTAACAGGATTCCTACTGGAGACAGACCAAGATGTTAAGTCATCACCTGAGGAATGGTGGAAGAAAGGAAACCTGACCAGGATGATCAGATACAGAAGATGGGGGGGTTCTGGCTAACCTGACGTAGCAGGGTTCTTCTCCTAATTTTATAGAGAAGTACACAGATGGACGTAGGAAAAAGTTCAGAAGCCAGACGACTAAAGTTTGGCCAAGTGAAGAGTCTTTACCAACATCAGTCACATTATTAAAATGTATAAAAATGTTAAGGCTTATAATCTAGCACAAATTAGAAGTTCAGTAGCCATAGGTGATATTCTTGTAGAATTTTTGATGTTCTGAGTTTTTTTTGTTTTGTTTTGTTTTGAGTTGGAGTCTCACTCCATGGCTCAGCCTGGAGTGCAGTAGCTGATCCCGGCCACCACAGCCTCGACCTGCTGGGCTCCGATGATCCTTCCGCCTCAGCCTTCCAAGTAGCTGGAACTACAGGCGCGCACTACCGCGCCTGGCTAATTTTTGATTTATTGTAGAGATGAGGTCTCGCCAAGTTGCCCGGGCGGGTCTCGAGCCTGTGGGCTCAGGCAATCCACTCACCTCAGCCTCCCAAAGCGCGGGATTACAGGCTGAGCCACCGAGCCCGGCTTGTTCTGAGTTTTTAAAGCTAGAAACTTGCCTCTGTATTTCTGTTGCTAGAAAAAAGTTAACGCTGTGAAAAATCTGTGTGTGTATATGTGTAAGTGTATAGCTAGATATACATTTATCTCCCCATATATGAATGAGAGATGACTGTTATTTTATATTTGACCAAAATTAAAATTTTATTATAGATCTTACAATGATCAACAAAAGGGTTTAATGTTTTAGTATCAAACACCTAACTTTTAAAAAAGGTTTATAGGAACTTTTAAACCTAGGTTTAAAAAGAATGGAATGCTGGTAAAATATTAGTCTTTTTGCAATACATATATGTTTTATGAATTATCAAATTCTATTACTTAGTTTGTGTTATTTTAATTATTTTTGTTTACATAATTTTATAATAGTTTTCTAGTTTTACATTCTTGTTTTTGTAGTAGATGCTAAATATATGACTACTTACTGAAATGTACTTTCAGCATTAAGTAAAAATGAAGCCACCAAGCAATTAGTAATTAAACCTATAAGACTAATAATTCCTCTGAACCTTTTCCATATGAAATGAGGTCATGTATGTGGAAGTGTTTTATAAACAAGGTAGCTAGAAATTAAGTAGTTAATTTTAAGTAGAAGAGAAATATTAAACATTAACTAAATTTATTAATATGTTTAAACATTTAACAGCACAACTCTAAATTGAATAGGAAAACATAATTAAGTTGCTTTGGAGCACAGGGGTCAAATACAACATTTTCAGTCTTAGAGAACTATATCTATGAATATAAAAATAAGAGGCCTGTCACGGTGACTCACACCTGTAAATCTCAGCACTTTCAGAGGCGGAGGTGAGAGGATTGCCTGAGCCCAGGGGTTCGAGACCACCCTGGGCAACTTGGCGAGACCTCATCTCTACAAAAAATTTAAAAAAGAAATTAGTTGGGCGAGGTGGTATGTGCCTGTAGTTTCAGCTACTTGAAAGGCTGAGGCAGAAGGTTTGCCTGAGCCCAGTAGGTCGAGGCTGTGGTGGCCATGAGCTTGCCACTCACTTCAGAGTGAGACTCTGACTCAAAAAAAAGAAAAGAAAAGAAAAGAAAAGAAGGATGTACTGAAATATATTTTATGAGTTCTAGGGTAGAAAATCTTATTTTGGACAGAGGGGTGGGGAAAGAAAGAAATTAGAGGAATGACTTTCTGTGAGTTCTGACCCAGTGTAAATGTCTAGCAGTAGTCTTGCTTTTAAAAAAATGTATCATTTTATTTAACATATGTTGTAGCCCTGAACCTTAGTGCTTGCACAATGTTTTCTATTGTAAAGCATGTATGTCAAAACCCAGAATCTGCACTGTCACTTCCTTATAAATCCGGCTTTGCAACTAAGATAACGTCCTTGAAACTGAGTGTAAACTTCACAGGGTCTTAAAAAACAGCTTGAGAATGAAAAAAATAAAGTTAAGGTATGAATAATTTTCTAAGTTTATGATTATTCTTTTAAAGTTTATTTCATTATATTATTTTTTTATTTCCCCAAAGTTTTCAAACAAATTTTATTAGAGAAGGAAAAGAGGAGAGCTAGAGAGATAAGCCAGAGCTGGCATGGGCAAGAGAAGCTGCCTGTTTCATTATTTTCAATATACTTTTCAAAGACTATCAAGTGAATTTCTGTATAAACAGAAAAACTTCAAAAATTGCTTGAGTTTTTTGGCGTCGCATCTGAGTGACTTAGATTAAGAACTCAAAAATTGTAATTTTAGTGAAGTGTAGAGAACTGTCATATTTGGACCATTTTACATCCTTGACTAAACTTCACAGTTGAAACTTATTTATATAAAGACATAATCTGTTTATTAATGATCCCTAATTTTGCTTTTTTTTTTTTTTTTTGAGTTGGAGTCTCACTCTGTCGCCCAGGCTTGAGTGCAGTGGCATGCTCACAGCCACTGCAGCCTTGACCTGCCGGGCTCAGGCGATCCTTTCACCTCAGCCTTACAAGTAGCTGGAACTACAGGTGCGCGCTACCATGCCTGGCTTATTGCTTGATATTTAATTCAAAGAAAGTCCCTAATAGGTAACTCTAAAATAGTATTCATATGTGAGAAGTATAACAAGACATTTTAGTGGTCTTTTTACTGTATTCAAAAGGAAGTGTTTGAACTTGAGCTACAGCTTGAATTATATGTCTATTGTCTGCCGGTATCTTTTTTTTTTTTTTTTTTAAGTGAAGTGAAATGGACTAACTACTGACAGTTGTAACTATTTTAACAAAAATACTTTGACTTAAAAAACAAAATTTTTTGCCTGAGCCCGCGGGTTCGAGACCTGCTTGTGCAACTTGGCAAGACCTCATCTCTACAATAAATCAAAAAGTTAGCCGGCTGTGGTAGCGCGTGCCTGTAGTTCCAGCTACTTGGAAGGCTGAGGCGGAAAGATCGCCGGAGCCCAGCAGGTCGAGGCTGCCGTGGCCGGGAGTGGCCACTGCACTCCAGTATGGGCGACAGAGTGAGACTCCAACTAAACCAAAAAACCAAAAAAACAAAATTTTGTAATAATTGTGTTGATTAGATATTTAAATGGAACCTTATTAGTGATATTTTTATTAAAACATCTTTTGATGGTATTGATTTTACTATTTATGCTTTTTATGTATGTATGAGTGCTTTAAAATGAGAACAGTTTCTTTTTTCTTCAGGTAAATGTATAATTAGCAAAATCAGTTATTGTTAGAAAATATTCTTAACTCTGATGTTATATTTGTCACTATATAGTAGTTACTTCTTATCTGTTTGTCTGGATTCCTTTAATTTGAAGACTTGTCTTATTTGTTTCTGTGTTCATCATTCTAATTTCGTAAGTTTTTAACAATTAGGTTTCATATTTTCTCCTTTATCTCTTAGTTATTGGTTTTGTCTATTGTTTTACATTAACTATATCTTTGCCTGTAGGAGATTTTATCTTCTATATTGTGTTCCTTTAAATTGACCGTTATGAATTCTGAGCGTATATAGTCATTTGTACCTAATTTAAGTAGTTAACTCTTTAGAAATGTATGGACTCATTTATATTTTTTATTATACTTTCAGTATCAAAAATAAAGGAAATGTATTGATATATTTAAATATTTGACAATGCACAGTAAGTTATGTAGGCTACTTTTATTGTTGGTGGTGGGGTTTTTTTTTTTGTTTTTTTTTTTAAGCATGAGATCTTGCAGTGTTGCCTAGGGTAGACTTGAAGTCCTGGGCTCAGGTAGTCCTCCCACATCAGCTTCCTGTGTAGCTGGGACTACAGGTATGTGCCACTGTACCCAGACTTTCTATGTCCTTTCAGTCACTATGGTATTTTGAGAGAAATTATTTTCTTCCCTGAAGCTCTAGTTTTAGATCTCATATATCTATGGCATTTTCATCCATTAGAATTACATTTCTCGATGTACATTCCTAAAACATATTCACAATATTTTATAGATTTCACAGTGCTGTTAATCCACTCAGCTAACATTGTTGAGCAATTCCTATTTGCTAAGTACATTTCTGGGTAAACATAAGTCCCTGCTCTCATAGAACTGACAATCTAGTGTTCAGTGTGCCATCATCCATCTTTCATCATTACCTCAGTCTATTTAGGAACAAATGGGAGTACTTCTGATAAATTTCCTGTGAACCCAACATAATGCATTTGTCCTATAAATTTATCATGCAAAAACAGTAGTTTCATAATTCCCCAAAGTATTGTGGTTAAATTTTAATTTTACCCTCAATTACTATCATTTGGCTAAATCTCTCCATATCCCCCTCGGTTTTATACATTTAGATCATATATGTACGCTCTTAGTCTTCTTCTTGTCTGACAGGTAAACCTTCACTTAAGTAATTTTTTTTTTTTTTTTTTTTTTTAGTTGAAGTCTCTTACTCTGTTGCCTAGGCTGGAGTGCAGTGGCATGCTCACAAACACCGCAACTTTGACCTGCTGGGCTCAGACGAGCCTTCCGCCTCAGGCTTCCAAGTAGCTGGAACTACAGGCACATGCCACCATGCCCGGCTAATTTTTTGATTTATTGTAGATGAGGTCTTGCCAAGTTGCCCAGGCTGGTACTTAAGTGATTTTTAAGGATATCAGGGAACTTTCTAGGTGAGTCATTCAGTGATTTAGTTCTGGTGGCTATTCTTTTTAAGTGTGCATTTTAATAGAACTTTTCAAACTTCCGTTTATATACTAGACTTTCCTGGTTCTTTTTTTTTTGAGTCAGAATCTCACTCTGTCACCCAGGCAATAGTGCAGTGGCATGCTGCTCATGGCCACCACAGCTTCGATGTGCTAGGCTCAGGCTATCCTTCCGCCTCCACCTTCCAAGGAGCTGGAACTACAGGCGTACATCACCATGCCTGGATAATTTTTTGATTTATTGTAGAGATGAGGTCTCGCCATGTTGCTCAGGCTGATCTCAAACCCTTGAGCTCAGGCAGTCCTTTCATCTTGGCCTCCCAAAGTGCTGGGATTATAGGTGTGAGCCACCACACCCAGCCACTTTCCTGTTTCTTAATTTTCTGAGAGTTTTGACATCTCCATCTTTTTTTTTGTATTGGAGTCTTACTGTGTTGCGCAGGCTGGAGTGCAGTGGCATGTTCACAGCCACTGCAACCTCTACCTGTTTGGCTTAGGTAATCCTTCTGCCTCAGCCTTCCAAATAGCTGGGACTATAGGCATGCGCTCCCATACCCGGCTAATTTTTTTGATTTATTGTAGAGACCAGGTCTTGCCAAGTTGCCCATGCTGGTCTTGAATCCTTGGGTTTAGGCAATCTTCTCACCTCTGCCTCTGAAAGTGCTGGGATTAAAGGCATGAGCCACCATGCCTGACTGACATCTCCATCTTTGTCTCCATTGTGTCATGAGATGATCTAGAGGGGGACCAAAAAAACCCAAAAAAACTCCGAATTTTTTTTTTTTGAGGGCGAGCCTCTTGTACTATAGGCTTCACCTACTGGGTGAGTTTTCTAGGAGCCTATCGTCATCAGTGTACCACCTAGTGGTGTGAGAGACTGTGCTCAGCTTCAGGAATTTTTTTTTGGAGATTGTTTCAGTGCATTTGCCCATTTCATGATGGGTGATTTACAAGTGCACTTGCCCTCACTGTGCTGAACGTTCAACAGTTTTTGGCCAAAAATGACATGACCCTTGTACCCTAAGCTCCCTATTCGTCGGATCCTGCCCCAAGTGACTTTTTTTTTGTTTCTCTAGTTGGAAGAAGTTCTCAAAGGGTAACGTTTTGCCCATGTGAAAGAGGTAAAACAAAAACTGCGGAAGTGCTAAAAGGCATCAAAATTGATGAGTTCAAAAACCATTTTGAGCAGTGGAAAAAGTGTCTCAGTAGGTGTATTGCATCAAACAGAGAGTGCTTTGAAGGTGATTGAAGTTTAAACATGTAAGAGCAACTGCACAATTTTTTATAAATAAATTCCAGGGTTTTTTTTGGCTTTTTTTTTGAGTTGGAGTCTTACTCTGTCGCCCAGACTGGAGTGCAGTGACCGCTCCCAGCCACCACAGCCTCGACCTGCTGGGCTCCGGTGATCCTTCTGCTTCAGCCTTCCAAGTAGTCGGAATTACAGGCATGCACTACCACGCCCGGCTGATTTTTTGATTTATTATAGAGATGAGTTCTTGCTACCCAGGCAGGTCTCGAACCCGCGGGCTCAGGCAATCCACTCACCTCAGCCTCCCACGGGTGCGGGATTACAGGCTGAGCCACCGAGCCCGGCTTTAATTTTTTGATTTATTGTAGAGATGAGGGCTCGCCAAGTTGCCCAGGCGAGTCTCGAACCCGCGGGCTCAGGGAATCCACTCACCTCAGCCTTCCAAAGTGCTGGGATTACAGGCTGAGTCACTGAGCCTGGCTCATAAATTCCGTTTTTTGGGGACCCCCCCCTTATAGGTGAAAAAGCCAAATATACAGTTATATTTTTGTGTATTCTCTTAATGGGCTCTCTTATCTACACATCCACTAATATAACTATCAGGTTTTTTGGGGAAAGGTTTTATTAAGTATTCTGCTTTTTTTTTTTTTTAGCTTTGGACAATGCTGCTAGAGACATTTTTGTACAGTTCTTTGTATCTTTCATTTCTCTTGGGTAGATACCTAGTAGTAGAATTGCCTGGAACTTACTACATTTTATATAATTTATTAGCCACACAAAAATGTTTATTTTGAAGGGATGATAGACTGAGTGTGGTGGCTCATGGCTGTAATCCCAGCACTTTGGGAGGCAGAGGTGAAAGGATTGCCTGAGTTCAGAGGTTTGAGACCAGCCTGGGCAACTTGTTGAGACCTTGTCTCTCCAATAAATCAAAAAATTAGCTGGGTGTGGTGGTCTGCGCCTGTGGTTCCAGCTACTTGTAAGACTGGGGCAGAAGGATCACCCGAGCCCAGCAGGTCAAGGCCACTGCACTCCAGCCTGGCCAACAGAGTGAGACTTCTACTCAAAAGAAAAAAATAAACAAATAAATAAAGTAGATGATAGCACTATACTTGAGAGGAAATACACAATTAAATGATATAAGGGAGTTAAAGTGCAATGATTGGAGCAGGCAAATGAAGCATGCATTTGTGACTATGTAATAAAGGAAACCACTTCAAGAATTTATTGGTAGATGAGCAACTAACAATCTAAAACCAAGTGAAGACAAATAATTAGTAAGTATCTAAATAGTGAAAATTTTGGTTCCATGAATCGTGACAAAAATAGAAATTAGACATGATCTGTACTCATTACGACAGTAAAATATATATAACATATAAAATGCCCTTTCCAATATAAAAGAAGGCCATTAATATTATTATAGGGAAGTAGGCCAAGGAATCAAGCATTCGTTTAAGATAAATATATGTGCTATAGTAAATAAATATTTATCTTTGCTAGTAACTGCAGAAATAAATATTATAAATTGGTTATATTAAATTAGCAAAATCAGAATATCTAGTGCAAGAAAGGTTGTGATAGTGACATTAACTTTGTTGGTCTAGTCCATGTACAGAGCAAAGTGGAAAGCTATCTAGATCCTTGTAGGAGTAAGATTCAGAAGTTAGTTTCTTTGGGTGTAAAATGTAGTGATTTAGTAAGAAAGGGAATAAAACAAAAGATTTTTTTTAAAAAACAGCTTTAGATTCTCCCATGTGCTAAAGTCAGGTCTCAGGTCTGTTTATGCCTTCCTCTCCACTCTCTTTGACTCACTCAATCTCTGTAGGCACTAACCCAACATGACTTTTTTCTTTCTGGCCCAGAAAGCTTCATGTTTGCTCTATTGTGATCTGAATCCTGCTTTTCTAGGCCTGGCTAAATCCTGGATCTAGTTGTTCTTTAATCCAGTGACTCATACCTTGGGAGTTTTCCCCACCCTACTCCAAGAAAATGCTATTAACTTTTCCATTTCAAGTAAATAATTCTGTCATATCTTTTCTACTCTTTACTGATTTTGCTTTAGGCACTCATCTGAAAATATGCTTCCTGTTGGTTTTTTTTTTTTTTTAAAGTAGATGTTTATTAAGAAGACAGAAAAGCTCCCGCAGCAGGAAGGGACCCGAAAGAGGGTAGCCCTCCTGTTGGCATTTTAAAAGTTCTTTGTGGAGTTCTTCAGTATGGGTGGAACCAAATACTTGTGAGTCACTCACAGTGTTTTGCATATTGTAGTTCAGTCATCTAAGAGTAAGAAATTGATCCTTGCTCTATTTTTTTCTCCTGTATCTTTTTTCTTCTTATATCAAATAATCTTTCCATATATGATACATTTCTATTATATTTGTAATATTTTAATCTAATTACTAGCATTATAGATTTCTACATCATCCATGCTTTAAATACTTTTCCTTGCTACATAGGACTGTAAGATTTTTAATACTGTCAGTAGTTGAGTTTATGTGAAGTCATAAGTGAGGAGGTAATGTGTGACAATCAAGAAGTCAGAAATGGTAAAATAATATTTTTTCTATTCATTTTATCATGCTTGACAATAATTTTTTATTAAAAATATATTATGAATTTATTATAATAATAATTTTCTCTACTGTAAATAACTTACTATAACTGTAGATGATCTTCTATAGGTAGTGGAGCATCTGTGTTTGGGTCCCTTTAGACTTTTCTACTCAGTTTTCCTTTGCTACGTTAGAACTTAGAAAAAGATGTCCCTGCAGGTTCTACTAATCTTTGAAAACTTAATAAAGGCCAGGCTTGGTGACCCAGCCTATAATCCCAGCACTTTGGGAGCAAGGTGAGTGAATTGCCTGAGCCCGCGGGTTCGATACCCCCCTGGGCAACGTGGCAAGACTTCATCTCTACAATAAAAAAATAAAGATCAGCCGGGCATGGTAGTGTGTGCCTGTAATTCCGGCTACTCGGAAGGCTGAGGTGGAAGGATCGCCAGAGCCCAGCAGGTCGAGGTTGCGGTGACCGGGAGTGTGCCACTGCACTCCAGTCTGGGCGAAGGAATGAGACTTCAACTCAAAAAAACCCAAAAAAACCCCAACAACTTAATACAATAGAATTAGAGTGTCCAGGATGTATGTGATGTGATTTTTTAAAAATCTCTTCTGAATTTTGTCAGCTTATCCTGGTTACTGTGGGTTATCCTTGTATACTGGTAGAAGTATTGGCCCTTGGCTATTTCCCTGGCCTCTTGGATGTTACTTTTCCTGATTTTCCTTGCACCTTTCTGACTATTCTATCTGAAATTCCTTAAAGCATTTTCTCCACTGGTTTTTCCTCAAATCTTAATGTTTCTAAAAGTTCAGTCATTGTTTTCTCTGTAAGTGCTATTTTTGGATTATCTCATGCATTACAATAATTTTAATGACCACTCAAGTGCTGTTGTTTTCCAGATATTAAGCCCTGAGTCTGAGTTGTCTGCTTGTCCTCTTACCTTTCCTCACTGGATATCCTATAGAGAATCCAAAAGCAACATATCCAAAACTGGAATGATTCATTCACTCCCCAATCCCTGCTCCAGCATTTCCAAACACAGATAATGGCATTATCTGTCCAGTAGTCCAAGCTAGAAACTATTACCTTCAACAGTGAACACATAGCATCTGTCTCCAAGCCTCTTTTACTACTTCTAACACTGTCCTACTTCAGGACCTTACTGTTTCTTTATTTCAATAGCCTCTCAACTGATCTCCAGGCCTTTAGTCTGCTATCCATCAAGTCATTCCTTCTTTGAATGAAATGTCAGTTCTTCAATTTTCTACCTAAAGTTTATAATGGCAAGTTCTCCATCATCTATATAATAAAGATTATACTGCATGATATATCTTTTTTTTTTTTTGAGTTAGAGTGTCACTCTGTCGCCCAGACTGGAGTGCAGTGGCAGGCTTATGGCCACCACAGCCTTGACCTGCTGGGCTCAGGTGATCCTTCTGCCTCAGTCTTACAAATAACTGGAACAACAGGCTCATGCCACCATGCCCGACTAATTTTTTTATTTATTGTAAGACGAGGTCTCGCCAATTTGCCCAGGCTGGTCTCGAACCTGTGGACTCAGGCAATCCTCTCACCTTGGCCTCCCAAAGTACTGGGATTATAGGCATGAGCTACAGCTCCCTGGCATGCATGATACATTTTAAGAGTCTTGGTGACTACTTACTTCTCTAACCTCATCTGTCATTCTCAGCCCTGTTCTTCATTTACTAGTCCTCCCGACTCCCCCACTAGCCCCACACACTGTGTTTCTTACCTCTGCTTATGCTATTTCAATCCCCTCCCTACTCATCCTGACTCACTCTTACTAAGCCTTCATGACTCAGCATGAGAGAGCTTCTTCAGGTAGTCTTCTCTGAATCCTTAGAGTTGGGCCAAGTACCCCTCCTCTCTACTGCATCATTCTTGTTAGTATAGAGAGCAGTGTAATTTTTCTCTTTTTTTTTTTTTGAGTTGGAGTCTTACTCGGTCGCCCAGACTGGAGTGCAGTGGCCGCTCCCAGCCACCGCAGCCTCGACCTGCTGGGCTCTGGCGATCCTTCCACCTCAGCCTTCCAAGTAGCTGGAATTACAGGCATGCGCTACCATGCCCGGCTGTTTTTTTGATTTTATTGTAGAGATGAGGTCTCACTGCCCAGGCGGGTCTCAAACCTGTGGGCTAGGGCAATCCACTCACCTCAGCCTCCCAAAGGCGCGGGATTACTGGCTGAGCCACCGAGCCCGGCAATTTTTCTCTTATTAAAAAACATTCTCTTGGCTGGACGTGGTGACTCAAGCCTGTAATCCCATCACTTTGGAAGGCCAGGGTGAGAGGATTGCCTGACCCCACAGGTTCAAGACCAGCCTGGGCAACTTGACAAAACCTCGTCTCTACAATAAGTCAAAAAAATTAGCCGGACATGGTAATGCACACCTGTAGTTCCGGCTACTTGTAAGGCTGAGGAGGAAGGATCACCTGAGCCCAACAGGTTAACACTGGGGTTAACACTGAGCTTGCCACTGCACTCCAGCCTGGGTGACGGAGGGAGACTCCAACTAAAAAAAAAAAAAAAATTCTTTTGACTCTACTTTTGCTTCTAGCTACTGCTCATTTCTTTGCTTCCATTTAGAGCAGAACTCCTGTGGCCTGTCATTCCTCTCTGTCCATTTTTTCTTGAATCATTCTTTCATCCTCCACTACATCTACACTGTTCTTGTCAAGATCGTCAGTGTCTCAGTGTTATTTTCAGTGATCAGTTCTTGTCTCTTTCCTTGCTTGGTCTATCAGCATTATTTGACAGGTATTCTGTCTGACATTCTTAAAAAACATCATGCACACAGCTTCCAGGACATATCACTTTCTTTTGGTTCTCTTCACACCTGACTGGCCATTCTTTTCAGTTCCTTTGCTTGGTCTTCATTTCTCTGACCTAAACCTTGAACTGCTCCAAGGCTTTGTCCTTGGACCTCTTGTCAATTTGTACTTGCTCTGTTATGATCTCATCCCGTCTCACTTTTTAAAAAAAAATGTTTAACTTCAAAGATGTGAGGGGTGCTGGGCTCGGTGGCTCAACCTGTAATCCTGCGCCTTGGGAGGCCCAGGTTCGAGACCCACCTGGGCAACTTGGTGAGACCTCATCTCTACAATAAATCAAAAATAAATAAGTAAATAAATAAAGATGTGAGGGTACAATTCAGAGTTAGGTATACAAATGTTCATTATGCAGGTACCCTTGTTGATGGGGTGTCTCCCTGCCCCCAGCAGATTCCCAATGTTGCCAATCCTGCCCGCCCTCCCCCTCCCCCACAGTTTCACCTCAAGCTCAGACATCTTCCCCTGAGCTCTAGGCTCATCTATCCAGCTGCCTTTTAAAATAATTTTTTTAAATATATAGTTCAGTGGTATTATATACATTCATAATGTGTAAATCATCATCACCATCCATTTCTATAACTTTTTTCATCTTGTAAAACTGAAACTTTTAACCTATTAAACAATAACTCCCCATTTCCTCCTTTTCACAACCACCATTCTACTTTCTGTCTCTATGATTTTGGACTACTCTGACTACCTCAGATAAGTGGAATTATACAGTATTTTGGTTTTTTGTGATTGACTTATTTCACTCAGTATAATGTCCTCAAGGTTCATCCATGTTTGTAGTATATGTCAGAATTTCCTTCCCTTTTAAGACTGAATAATATTCTAATGTATGTATATGTTTATGTCATATTTGTTTACCCATCATCTGTTGATGGACACTTGGGTGCTTCCACGTTTTAGCTATTGTGAATAGGGCTGCTATAAACGTGATATACGGATATCTACATAAGACTCTGTTTTGGGGTATATACCCAGAAGTGGAATTGCTGGATCATATAGTGATTCTATTTTTACTTTTTTGAAGAACTGTTATATTGTTTCCCACAGTAGCTGTGCCATTTTACAATCCCACCAAGAGTGCATAAGGGTTCCAATCTTTCCACATACTCACCAACACTTATTTTCTACTTTTTTTTTAATAGCTATCCTAATGGGTGTGCAGTGGTATCATCTCACTGTAGTCTTGTTTTGCATTTGCTTAATTATTAGTGGTGACATTGAGCATCTTTTCATGTGCTTATCGGTCATCTGTGTATCTTTTTTTGGATAAATATCTGTTCAAATCCTTTGCCCATTTTTGAGTTGGGTTCTTTATTATTTTGTTGTTGAGTGTTAGGAGTTCTCTATATATTCTGGATATCAGTCCCTTATCAGATTTGTGATTTGCAAATATTTTCTCCTATTTTATGGGCTACCTTTTTACTCTGTTGATAGTATCTTTTGATGAGCAAGAGTTTTTAATTTTAATGAATTCCACTTTTTCTGTTTTTTTTCCTTTGGTTGCCTTTGCTTTTTGGTATCATATCTAAGAAATCATTGCCAATCCAATGTCATAAAGCTTTTGTTTTCTTCTAAGAGTTTTATGTGTTTAGGTCTTAAATTTAGATCATTGATCCATTTTGAGTTAATTTTTGTATTTGGTGTTTTCTTTTGCATGTGAATATCCAGTTTTTCCAGCACTATTTGTTGAAGAGACTGTCCTTTCCCACTGAAAGATCTTAGTACTCTTGTCAAAAATCATTTGACCACAAACAAGGGGACCCCAAAAAATTCCAGAATTATCTTTTGGAGGGTAGGTCCCTTGGAGTATACTCGGAATTTGTTCCTCTGGATCAGATAGTCAACTGAAATTTTTATCTGCAAGTTTTGAGAAGGTTGCATCATGATTGTGGAAGAAACATCGTGTGTTGTGGTGAACAGGTGACTGATTCTTCCACCATGACAATGCATCTGCCCACACAATGCTGTGTTCAGCAGATTTTGACCAAAAACGGCATGACCCCTGTGCCCCACCCTCCTTATTCACCTGATCTTGCTCCAAGTGACCTTTTTTGTTTCCCCAGATGAAAAAAGTCCTCAAAGGGACATGTTTTGTTGATGTGGAAGAGGTAAAACAAAAAACGGCAGAAGCACCAAAACGCATCAAAATTGATGAGTTCAAAAACGGTTTTGAGCAGTAGAAAAAGCATCTCAATAGGTATATTGTATCAAACTTTGAAGGTGGCTGAAATTTAAACATGTAAAAGTAAATGCACAATTTTTTATAAATACGTTTCAGGGTTTTTTTGGGTCCCCCTCATATATGATTTATTTCTGGGCTCTCTATTTTATTCTATTGGTCTGTGTATCTGCCTTTATGCCAGTGTTATACTGTTTTGATTAACAGAATAAAGGAAAAATACCACATAGTCATCTCATAAGATGCAGAAAGTCTTTCACAAAATTCAACACCCTTTCAAGATAAAAAAACACTCAACAAACTAGGAATAGAAGAAAACCACCTCAACATAATAAAGGTCATATATAAAAAACCCACAGTGAGCCGGGCTTGGTAGCTCAGCCTGTAATCCCGCGCCTTTGGGAGGCTGCGGTGAGTGAATTGCCTGAGCCCACGGGTTCAAGACCCGTCTGGGCAACTTGGCAAGACCTCATCTCTACAATAAATAAAAAAATCAGCCAGGCATGGTAGCACGTGCCTATAATTCCAGCTACTCGAAAGGCTGAGGCGGAAGGATCGCCAGAGCCCAGCAGGTCAAGGTCCAGCCACTGCACCCCAATCTGGGCGACAGAGTGAGACTCCAACTCAAAAAAAAAAAAAACCCACCGTGAACATCATACCAATGGTGAAAAATGGAAGGAACAAGGCAAGGAGACCTGTTTTCATCACTTCTGTTCAACATAGTACTAAGTGTTCTCACGAGAACAATTAGGCAAGAAAAAAAAATAAGAAGAATCTAAACTGGAAAGGAAGAAGTTTGGATGAGCTTTAGAGTTGTTTTTAGTTTTTAACTGCTATTAACCTTGCTTTGATGAATATGGTTATACATTTGCTAAGGTATGTACATGCATTTTAGTGTTTCTGTAGGTTAGATTCCTGGGTATGGCATTACTGTGTCAGAGGGTATAAACTATACAATTTTTAATAGATACTGTTGAATCATTTTTCAAAAAAGTTTTATCAGTTTACGCTCCTATGTCTTATACAGTGGATCCTCTATATCCATGGATTACACATCCATGGATCAACCAACTTCATACTGAAAAAATTTGGAAAGAAAATGGATGACTGCCTCTGTACTGAATACAGAATTTTTTTTTCTTGTGGTTTATTCCTTAAACAGTATAGTATAAAAATTCTGTTTACATAGTATTTATAGTATACTAGGTGTTATAAGTAATCCAAAATGATTTAAAGTATACAGAAGGTATGGATAGATGATATGCAACTACTATACCATTGTATTATATTTATTTATTTATTTGAGTTGGAGTCTCACTCGGTCACCCAGTCTGGAGTGTGACGTGATGCTCATGGCCACCATAGCCTCGACCTGCTGGGCTCAGTTGATCCTTCTGTCTCAGCCTTGCAAGTAGCTGGAACTACAAGACGAACGCTACCATGCCCGGCTTATTTTTTGGTTTATTGTAGAGACGAGGTCTCACCAAGTTGCCCAGGCTGTTCTTGAACCCCTGAGCTCAGGCAATCTTCTCACCTTGGCTTCCCAAAGCACTGGGATTACAGGCTTGAGCCACCACGCTCGGCTATACCATTTTATATAAGGGATTTGAGCACGTGTGGATTTTGGTATCTGCAGAGGGTCCTGGAACCAATCTCTGTGGATAACAAGAGATGATTGTATATAAGAATGCTTTTTTCCCCACATTCTTCTCAAAGGCAATTATAACTAGTCTTTTTTTTTTTTTTAATGATACAAGGTCTCACTCTGTCACGCAGGCTGGATTGCAGTGGCACAGTCCCATCTCAGTGCAGCCTTGACCTCCTGGCCACAAGTGATTCTCCCACCGCAGTCTCCTGAATAGGAGTAGCTGGAACTACAGGCACATGCCACCATGCCTGGCTAATTTTTTTGTATTTTTTGTAGAGATGAGGTCTCATTATGTTTCCCAAGCTGGTATAACTAGTCTTAATCTTTGTCAAACTGATATTGATCACTGTCTTAATTGTCCATCTTCTTGAACTTTTAGGTCTGTTGACAATAGTTTTGGAGTCAAGTGACTATTTGCACATTTTCCATACTTTTTTTTTTTTTTTTTGAGTTGGAGTCTCACTCTGTCGCCTAGACTGGAGTGCAGTAGCCGCTCCTGGCCACCGCAGCCTCGACCTTCTGGGCTCCAGCGATCTTCCGCCTCAGCCTTCCAAGTAGCCAGAATTATAGGCATGCGCTACCATGCCCAGCTGATTTTTTTATATATTGTAGAGATGAGGTCTCGCCTGCCCAGGCGGGTCTTGAACCCGCGGGCTCAGGCAATCCACTCACCTCAGCCTCCCAAAGGCACGGGATTACAGGCTGAGCCACCAAGCCCGGGTTTTCCATACATTTTTAAATGGAAAATCCAAATATTATAGAAGGGTTTAATGGGAAGACCCCTACCCCATCCTAATAGTTTATCTTAATAATTTGTAAACAGTTTGTAAAGTATCCCTGGTAGCATTTTGAGAGGTGTTTTGTTTGTTTGTTTGTATTTGTTTTTGCAGGGTCTTACTCTGTTGTCCAGGCTAGGGTATAGTGGCACAATCACAGCATACCATAGCTTTGACCTCCTAGGCTCAGGCAATCCTTGCACCTCAGCCTCGCAAGTAGGTGGGACTACAGGCGTGTGCCACCACATCCTGCTGACGTTTTAATTTTGTTTTATAAAGACGAGATCTTGCTATGTTGTCCATGCTGGTCTCTAACTCCTGGGCTCAAACAATCCTCCTGCCTCAGTCTCCCAAAGTGCTGGGATTGCAGGCTTGAACCACTGTGCCCGTTGCATTTGGAGTTTTTTTAACAGAGTGAATTATGACTGTGAATATTATTTTAAATTTTTATTTATTTATTTTTTTGAGTTGGAGTCTCACTCTGTTGCCCAGGCTGGAGTGCTGTGGCATGCTCCCAGCCACTGCAACCTCGACCTGCTGGGCTCAGACGATCCTTCTGCTTCAACCTTCCAGGAAGCCAGAACTACAGGCACGCACTATCATGCCCAGCTAAGTTTTTGATTTATTGTAGAGACAAGGTCTTACTATATTGCCCATTCTGGTCTTGAACCCACGGGCTCAGGCAGTCCTCTCGCCTCAGCCTCCCAAAGTGTTGGGATTATAGGCTTAATTTAATCATAAGCTAGTTCATACTGCTAATTGAGCAGTTGTAGATTCTAAGCATGTTTACATATACATGGAATCTGACTAGTAATTTCCTTTTGATATAACTTAGGAAGTCTCTGACCCATATCACAGTGTTTCATATTCTTTATAATTAATTTCCTGTCCATGCTGTGAGACAAAGGCTTACCAGCTTTCCTTCTGAGCACAGGTTGTAGTTATTTATGATAATATTCATGTGTAATAGAGGCAGTGGTATACTATTTTTAACACCTGTATGTGTTAGAGTTCAGCTGTTACTGATCTATTTATATCTCTGTCAGCTATTTAAGTAATCAATTGGCAAATAACTTTAAGTACTATAACCAACAAAAAATCTTGAATCAGTTTCTGACTATAGATACCTCATCTCTACAAAAAATGACTACAAAAAAATCAGCTTTTTGACTGAGATGAGTCTAGGTTATAGATGTTCGAACAATCATGTAATATTTATTTGAAATATTTATGTGTAACTAAAAGTGATTTGCATATGTTCTGTGAGTTTAATAAGGATAACTACCATTTGTTTAGCAGTTACTATGTTCAAATACTGTACTAAACACTTTATATACTTTATATCCTTTAACTTTTACAACAAACACTCTAAGATAGGTGCTTATATTATCCTCGGTTTAAATATAACTAAAGGGAGGCTCAGAGGTCAAGTAACTTGGTCATGATCACACAGTAAGTTAGAAGGTGATGGAGCTTGAATTCAAACCTTTAATGTATACTCTTCCATATAGCATTATTATTTGGATGTAATACAATTTGGCCTACCCTGTGTTAAATCTACACTTCATGGCTTCCATTCTACAGTGTGAATTATTTCCTTTATCACTTCTACATTAAAAAGATCATTTGTGACTTATGTCTGTTGGAACTTACTGACCTGTAATGAATGTTATAGATTGGAAAATATAGGATTATAGTGCTGTTTAAAGTGTGTTTGGAAATAGAGGTTTGGAAGTTAGCTGCTTAACTTTGAATAAAGCCTGAGACTCTGATTTAGTTGAGGGAAAGTATTTAGTGAAAAATGTTATCTGAGAGAGAAATCTCATTTGTTAAGATGTTTAAACTGAACTGAGAAGAGGAGACTTTTTAACATTAGCAGGTATGAGTGGGTGGAAGCAAGGACTTTTCTGCTCCAAGAACAGCATAAGCAAACACACAGAGACCTGGGACTTGTGCAGGGAACTTCAGGTGGTTACACAAGGATGGAATGGGTGGTACTTTTAAGAATGGAAGATCAAGTTAGATAGGGTAAAAGGGGTCATTTTGAAAGACTTTTAAAGTTATCATAGATCTTGCACTTAATTTCGGTCAGTAGAGGGTCAACAATCCTTTTATAAGATGAAACAATGTGATCAGGTTTGTGTTTTAGGAAATAAGTGTAGCATCAATGTGGAGGGTGTAGAGTGTGGAATCATCTTGGCAATTGTGAGGGGCCTGGGTTAGAGGAACGCTAATAGGAAGGGAAAGGCAGTGTGGAATTGAGATTGTACTGATTCAGAATTCATAAGAATTGGTGACATATTAGATTCCCTATAGTGTTATTGATATTTATTATTACTGATAGTATTTCTTATTATTATGCATTTGCTGTGATTTCTGCTAGTCACATATTCATTCTATTAGTGGCTGCCGACTGAATTTCTGTGCAGAGGTGCTTGGGAAATGACAGGTAAATTATAAGATGAGTCTAAGTTATAGATGTTCACTCATGTAATATTTATTTAAAATATTTAATTGGTGCCTGCTCATCAAGCATTTTGTTTAGGGCTAAGGCTATCACTAAATCCAATCTTCAAAGAATTTGCCATAGTGATGAGGAGTCAAAGAGGCCTCATTTGCCATTCTTAACTTTCTTTGTAGTCTTCTGGCATATGGTTTAACTCCTCACCTTGTCTGTTCATGTGGGATACTGTTTTTCTCATAGTGTTCTGAAGTTTAGATGAAGTAATGTACGTAAAGTGCCTAGCATAGTTCCTGGCATAAGCAAATGCTAGTTCCCTTCTAATCTACCATGGACACTGAAACTGGAAAACTGAAGTTTATTAGGATTATGAGTTAAATAGATGGCAGCAGACAGTGAATTAATTTCTGAAAACAAGTTTACCCTTTCTAATGATTTGGTATCAGAAGTTCTGATTGCTATTTTATTGTGTTTACCATTGTGACTACAGATAGGTCACTTGGTTTTTCAGCCTCAATTTTACTGTTTTAACCTTAATTTACTTTTCTTGTTTCTTAGAGGATTGGGAAAAACAGTACATTGGGGATGTAAAATTCCCAGACAAGCATAAGTAGTATAGCAGAATGGTTAAGATTTTTAAAAAGTTTAAAATGTACCTCTTTCCCCATTACTAGTTTGAGAGGCCCTTTGGCAAGTTACTTAACTTCTGTTAGTCCTAATTTCTTTATCTGCAGAGTGGGGAAAATATAACACCTACCTCATAAGACTGTTGTATAGATTAAGTGAAAAAATGCATGAAGAGTAGTTTATCCAAGCATATGGTAAGCACTCAAAAACTGGTGGTGATTATTGTAAATTGTGTGCTATCCTTTTGTCACTATTGAACAATTAACTCTTCTTTGTCTTTGCTCTCTGTGGTTAAAAATTCTGTAGCTACTGGGCTCGGTGGCTCAGCCTGTAATCCTGAGCTGAGGTGAGTGGATTGCCTGAGCCCGCAGGTTCGAGACCCGCCTAGGCAACTCGGCGAGACCTCATCTCTACAGTAAAATAAAAAAATCAGCCGGACATGGTAGCACGTGCCAGTAATTCCGGCTACTCAGAAGGCTGAGGTGGAAGGATCGCCAGAGCCCAGGAGATCGAAGCTGCAGTGGCCGGGAGTGGTCACTGCACTCCAGTCTGGGCGACAGAGTGAGTCTCCAACTCAAAAAACAAACAAACAAACAAACACAAACTTCTGTAGTTAAAATCTGGATAAAAATGATGTTATGTTTTATGGTAGTGAAAGAAAATAACAATCCTTTTAAAAAGAAAACTTCTCAACTTCAACTTTGGCCCCAAAAGTTTCCGAGGAAAAAATGTTTGGGGCTTTATATTTAAGCCATAAATGGAGGTAGAATTTGAATAAGATGCTTTCTATTACTAAATTTCAGTTCAAATTTTAAAAAGAATTAGTGACTGTTAACAGGTATTACCTATTCATCCTGAGAAGTGGTGGATACCTTGACGGGTATTGGAAATAGACAATGTTTGAATATCCAAGTCATGTGGCAGCAGAAAAATGGGAGTCTCTGTACTCAATCATTCAAGATAATTGTTTCATAAATTGCATTATTAGTTCCACTTATTCACTTATAGTCCTCAAAAACTTTTTTGATTAACTATCACTAAAAATGGAGAGATATGTTAAGACCAAGGTGTTTTTAACATTGAAATTATATGCCAGCTTCAGTGGTTGTGCCTAAAGAATGAAAAGGCCATCATGATTATTTTCATTACCTTACAAAACCATTTTATTTTATTCTATTCTATTTTATTTATTTATTTTTGAGTTGGAGTCTCACTCTGTCACCCAGACTGGAGTGCAGTGGCGTGCTCCCAGCCACCGCAGCCTCGACCTGCTGAACTCTGGTGATCCTTCCGCCTCAGCCTTCCAAGTAGCTGGAACTACAGGCACTCGCTACCACGCCCGGCCAATTTTTTTTTATTTATTGTAGAGATGAGGTCTCGCCAAGTTGCCCAGGTGGGTCTCGAACCCGCAGGCTCAGGCAATCCACTCACCTCAGCCTCCCAAAGCACGGGATTACAGTCTGAGCCACCGAGCCCAGCTCAAAACCATTTTAAAAAACTATGAATGTTCTTTTTGGGGGGCAGATGCACTATTGGCATCTTTTAATATTTCCACTGATTTTATTTGCCAAATAAGTTGTTTTACATGTGGGCAGTTCCCTCCCCCCAAATAAGATCTGCATTACTATGTTTTGCTAACTTTACCTGTTTTTTTTTTTTTTTTTGTTTCGTGGTCTCACTCTGTTGCCCAGGCTGGAGTGCAGTGGCACCATTACAGCTCACTGCAGGCTCAGCCTCCTGAGTAGCTGGGACTACAGGAGTGTGCCACCATGCCTGGCTATTTTTTTTTTTCTTTTTTGGTGGAGACAGGATCTCACTATGTTGTCTAGGCTGGAAATTTTGCCAGTCTTTAATGAAAGATTGGTTTCTCCCTCTCTCCTACCTTTTAGATCAGTATCAACTATTCTTGGGTTGAGCCCACTGTATACATTATTAAATGGTATGTGAGGCTTTAAACATAGTGACCTTTTTCTTTATTTTTGATAAATGTGATCAAAGTGATTTCCTGTTGTGGCTAATAAAGCTATTATTCTATGAGTGAGGTTTTTCTTAACTATGAAAGATAAAGAGTAGTGATGCAATTATTTTGTTGTTATTCCAGCTGATCTCCGGATGGTTTAAACTGACATTCTGTGAGGAAAATAATGACCTATCATGTGTAGTCAGAATATTACATATTTAAATATCACAGTATCCCTTTGTTCTATTTCTAATATGCTAAAATGCATGATATTTGTATAAATGTGTAATTATTTTAAATATTGGAGTTAGAATTTTTGATACCCTTTAAAGTAATTAGAGACTTTCTGGATTCTAAAAGATTGAAGTTGGGGATCACTATCTTTTTGTGTGTGTGTGTGTGTCGGAGTCTCACTCTGTTGCTCAGGCTGGAGTGTAGTGGCACACTCACAGCCACTGCAGCCTTGACCTGCTAGGCTCAGGCAATCCTTCCTTCTCAGCCTTCTAAGTAGCTGTAACCACAGGCATGTGCCACCATGCCCAGCTAATTTTTCATGATTTAGTAGATAAGATCTCTCCATGTTGCCTAGGCTGGTCTCGAACCCATGGACTCAGGCAAGCCTCTCACCTCGGCCTTCCAAAGTACTGGGATTATAGGCGTGAGTTGTTGTTCCCGGCCACTGTCTGTTCTTCAGTATCAGTTATTTAAGTTGGCACCTCAGAGACAAACTTGGATTCTTCTTACTGTGATTAACACACCATGAGAAGAAAATATAACCAGAATTTTCTTGTCAACCCATCAGTTTTGGGGTGTGGGAAATAGGCTAATCACTGCCAAATTATAATTTGATGTAGGTTTTCAATCACTTCGTCTCTCTGAACTGTAATGTTCTTATGATCTGTTTACTTTGTATCTTGCTGAGATTCAGAAATCTAATTTACTTTGTCCTGGATTCCCAGTGAAGGATTGTTACAATTTGAAAGCATATTTATGAGAGATACAATAATTCTAGCTGTGTTTTATATGCTTCGTAATGCTCTGATTACATTTTTTAAAATTTCTCTTTTCTACCTTCTCTACTTCTATCCTTCATAATCTTATCTCTGTTCCTATGTAGAGAGATATAAATACCTTTTCTTTCACTTTTCGTTGTGAGCTGACCCCCACAAGAAAGATTTACTATACAATGAATGTGTCTAGAATCTCATTTGGAAAATGAAAAAGAATACCAGCAAGTTTGTAGCATTTGTGAGACCTTCCAGTAAAATGTTAGCAGGTTTCATTCTAGTTTACATGTGAGATTTCATTCTGGTGAAAACATTTCACTACTTTTCTATATATTTTCCTATAGCATATGAACAAAACTTAATATTTCCCCCATTCGGTGGCACAATTTAGAAATTCCAGCCTCTGAAATATGTGGTGCTTTGCTAGTCAGGAAGCCAGAAAGGTTATATAAATAAATCAGTTCATATTGAAAATACATTTAAAGGCTAAGTTTGTGTACTCTAGGAAACAGCTAAATTGTTGGTGGCAGAAATGAACAAGTCATGGGTTTCCCTGTTTCTAGTGACTCCCACTGCAGTTCATCCTACACACAGCTGCTAGATCATCAAAGCTGTTAGAATAATCTCTCCAAAACAGTATTTTCATCAAATCTTTTAGTAGTACCTCTGTCTTAAGAAATCTCAACTCCTTTCTCCAATGCCCAAGGCCCTCTCTTTACAACTTATTCTATCTTGCATTTCTCCACATATTCCATTTTTTGGTTTTTGTTATCCTTTGTGGGCCTTAGCTATATATAAATTTGCTGTAATACCTGTTCCTCCTCCTCCTCTTCCTTCTTGGCTTTTCATTCCAATTACCACCCTCACTCATAAATGCCTCCTTAGCAACTGATTATGCCTAACTATTTCCCACCAGCCTCTCAGGCTTTTGGTACTTAATTCATACTCTCTTAATTTTTTCTCAGTTTAAGCTTGCTCTCCATATGATTTTGTGGATGTGCAATCTCTCCAAGATGGGTGCCAAGTAAATGAATATTACAGACTAAGTGATTTGCCTTATTGGTGCAGTTAGAGTTGAAATTGGCTCTGTATATTCTAATTGCTTCTGGAAGATTTCATAACAAAGTGGGATTTCATAAGAAGTTTGGAATTAAAAACCAGAGAGTGTTTAGTCTAACTAGGGAAGAAAGGCAATGTGAAGGTTTTGTAGGAATGACAGTGTCAAATCTGCCAAAGCTGTGAGACCATGGCACTCTGCTTAATATGCCCAAGCCTCAGTTTGTTAATCTCTAAAATGGAAATGGTAGCATCTACTTAGTAGTGTTTATATAAGGATCAGAAATAATACATGTCAAGTGCCTGCACAGAACAGGCAGACAATAAATGGTAGCTATTATTATAGATTAAGAACTTGTTTGGTTTGTCTCAAGTAAAGATTTTATAGGTTGAAATGACTGACTAATGGGAGTGATATAACAGAAAATTGTAGGGTAGGAAGCTCCAGGAATTAGTTTCTTCTCCGAAACAACTGTTGAGCTGGCACGAACTGTCTGAAGCAACAATTTCAGAACTCTGCAGCATCCAAGCAAGTACTTGATGAAGAACGAGGTTGGTAAGTTTCAAGTATTTTCAGTGTTTTGGCATTTTGCATTGTGGCTACCATCTCCTATCCCCCATTCCAGCATCTTAATTTTTTCAGAGACAGGACTTTGCTTTGCTGGCCAGGCCTAAGTACCCTTGTAGTCGTAGCTCACTGCAGCCTACAACGCCTGGGTTCAAGCAATCCTCCTGCCTCAGCCTCCCAAGTAGCTAGGACTACAGGCATGTGCCACTATGCCCAACTAATTTTTTTTTTTAACTTACTGTAGGGATGAGGTCTCTGTACGTTTCCTAGACTGGTCTCTGGGCTCCTGGCCTCAAGCAGTCCTCTCACCTTGGCCTCTGTCTAGCTAAATCCAGGCATTTAAGGTCATCTCTCTTAGGTCACTAGATGACTACAATGATAATAGAACAGGGACTTCAGTGACCACATATGGTAAGGAATATAGTCCTTGCAAAAAATATATTGGAAAAGTCACTAAACAAATGGCTAGCTGCCACCTTCATCAAGTAACACCAGCAATCCCTGGGGACAGTGGAGAGCATGATTTCCAGAGTAACCACATTATAGTATTCAAAATGTCCAGAGAATATTAGCAATCATAGAAGAAACTTAAAAGCATGCAAAGAAAGAGGGAAGTATGGCTCATTACAGGGGGCAAAAATGGACAGAAACTATCGTTGAACTTACCAAAGAGTTTATTTTAAATATACTCAAAGAGCTGAAGGAAACCATGGTCAAAGAACTAAAGGAAATCCGGAAAACAGTGTATGAACAGGTAGGGAATATAAGTAGAGAGATAGAAATTATAAAAAATATAGAACTGTGTGTGATGGTTCATGCCTTTAATCCCAGGACTTTGGGAGACCAAGGCAGGTGGCTTGTTTGAAGCAGGAATTCCAGACCAACCAGGGCAACAAAACAAGACACCGTCTCTACCATAAAAAAAAAAAAAGCAAGGCATGGTTATATATATGGGCTCAGGCAATCCTGCCTCAGTCTCCCAAGTCGGACTTGGGAGACTGAGGCAGGAGGATTGCCTGAGCCCAGGAGTCCAAAGCTTCAGTAAGCTATGATTGCAGCACTGCTCTCCAGACTGGAGGACAGAGAGAGACTCTGTCTTTGGGAAAAACAAAACAAACAGATTTAAACAGGCAGAAAAAATAATCAATAAACTTGATAGGGAAATTGAAATTGCCCTGTCTGAGGAACAGAGAGAAAAAATGGAGTCTGGGCGTGGTGGCTCATGCCTATAATCCCAGCACTTTAGGAGGCTGAGGTGAGAGGATTGCCTGAGCCCACAGGTTCGAGACCAGCCTGGGCAATTTGGCAACACCTATCTCTACAATAGAGCAAAAAATTAGCTGGAAGTGGTGGCACGTGCCTGTAGTTTCAGCTACTTAGACGGCTGAGGTGGATCAACTGAGCCCAGCAGGTCAAGGGTGCAGTGACTGTGAGTGTGCCATTGCACTCCTCCAGCCTGGGTGGCAGAGTGAGATTTTGACTTAAAAAAAAAAAAGAAAGAAAGAAAGAAATGTGAAGAAAAACGAACATATAACTGAAGGGACTTATGAGACATCATCACGCTTACCAACATTTGCATTATGGTAACCCCAGAAGAAGAAAGAGACAGAAAAAATAATTGCACGAACAATAGTTGAAAAGAATTTTATGGTTTTAACTTTTAAATCTGATTTATTTAGAGTTAATTTTCATTCTTTTGCATGTGTCTATCTTGTCCCAGGGCCATTTGTTGAAGAGACTATTCTTTCCCCACTGAATGGACTTACACCAGTGAATTTACACTTTGTTGAAATCCACTGGACTTTAGATATACGGATCTATTTTTGAACTCTCTATTCTATTCCATTGCTCTTTAGTCTGTCCAGAGTGTTTTGATTACTGTAGCTCTGTAGTAATTTTGAATTTAGGAAATATGTGTCCTCCAACTTTGTTTTTCTTTTTCAAGGTTATTTTGCCTATTCAGGGTCCTTTGCAATCCCATATGAATTTTGTAATTGACTTTTCCATTTCTGCAAAAAAGGTCTTTGGAATTTTGATATGGATTGTGTGAGATCTGTGGATTGTTTGGGGGTAATATAGATACCTTAACAACATTAAGTCTTCTAATCTATGAACATGGGGACATCTTTATATTAATTTAGGCTGGTTAATTTCTTTTAGCAATCACAGCTCACTGCAGCCTTGACCTACTGGGCTTGGAATAGCCTTCTACCTCAGCCTCCTGAGTAGCTAGGACTACAGGTATATGCCACCATGCCTGGCTAATTTTTCTATTTTTTTGTAGAGACAAGGTCTCCCTTTGTTGCACAGGCTGTTCCCAAACTCCTGGGCTCAAGCAGTTCTCTCACCTCATCCTCCCAAAGTGCTGGAATTATAGTCATGAGCCACTGTACGACCAGTTGCCTTTTTCTTGATGCAGTATTTACTTGGTTGCTGTAAACCTTTGACTGTTTTCCAGAGTTCTGGAAAGTTGATTCTGATGGCTTCTGCTGTTTTTCAGTGTTTCTGTCAGAGGGGGGGACAGAAGCTTGAAACCACCTACTCTGCCATTTTGCTGATGCCACTTTTTAATTATTTTGTGATTTTAAAGAATTTCATCTTATTTATCTTTTATTTTAAGGCAGTATTTGTAATATTTAATCACTCTTGTGATCTTACTAGTTTGTATTCGTTTCTGAAATAAATTTTTCCTTTTATTTCTATTCCTTTTTTGTTTTTCACCTTTTCTAGAGTTACAATTGTGACTTATATTGCTGTTTTATGTCTTGAATTATTTTTCTAATGTCTTTAGCTTGTTTTGAAATATAAGATTATAATTTTGATCTATTCTCAAGGTCTGTTTTTCATTGTCTATAAAGATATTATTCTGTACCGTATTCTCTTTTTTCTTTTTTTTTCTTTTTTGAGTTGGAATCACACTCTGTTGCCCAGGCTGGAGTGCAGTGGCACGTTCACAGCCACCCTAGTGTCAACCTGTTGGACTCTGGCGATCCTTATGCTTCAGCCTTCCAAGAAGCTGGAACCACAGGCATGCGCCACCACGCCCAGCTAATTTTTTGATTTATTGTAGAGATGAGGTCTCACCAAATTGCCCAGGCTGATCTTGAACCCCTGGACTCAAACAGTCCTCTCACCTCTGCCTCTCAAAGTGCTGGGTTTGCAGGCGTGAGCCACCACACCCAGCTCTTGCTCATTTTTATGTGAAATTAGATTTCCTGAACTTTGAAAGGGGTCATGGTTCAGGATAACTTTTCTAATTCATGAGCTCCCTCTTCTGTAGTTTTTGTAAATAGCTCAAAAATATGGTGGCTTCTTCCCTTCTTCACTTTTATCTGGACCTTTTCTTTCCTGGTCTCTATGCCTGTCTGATTCAATTTTGGTTTCACTCCTAGCAGCTTTCCCTTAGTATGAAGTGCTATTCTGGAAGGTAGCTTTGTTTGGTAGGTCAGTTTCAAAATTTTAAGTGGTTCAAACTGTTCCAGCCTTTTTAGGAACTTACTTTGCAACACACTTGTTATTGGATTGGGCTAAATCTTTCCCATTTTCAGCTTCTCTTCTCAAGCTGGTCTCTATACTGTGTAGTGAATACCTAGTGGCTGCTTTGGTGTCCTCAAGTCTCTCAAATCCCCCCCTGCTTCTCTGTTTAGCATTCTGCACAGATGCTTCCATGCAGGTCTTATGGCTATTGGTAGTTTTCCTCACTCACTTGTATTTGGGGATTTGTGTGGATACCATGTCACCTACTTTTGTTGCAAATGTTGTCCATGTTTGATTTTGCTATCTTAGTCACTCTGGTTTCAGGTGGTGATTCAAGTAAATTAAAAATCTATATCGCTGGGCTCGGTGGCTCAGCCTGTAATCCCGCACTTTGGGAGGCTGAGGTGAGTGGATTGCCCTAACCCACGGGTTCGAGACCCGCCTGGGCAACTTGGTGAGACCTCATCTCTACAATAAATCAAAAAATTAGCTGAGCATGGTAGCTCGTGCCTGTAGTTCCAGCTACTTGGAAGGCTGAGGCGGAAGGGTCGCCAGAGCCCAGCAGGTCGAGGCTGTAGTGGCTGGAAGCGGCCACTGCATTCCAGTCTGGGCGACAGAGTGACACTCCAACTCAAAAAATAAATAAATAAATAAATCTGTGTCATATACCTGGGAGCACTTTGGGAGGCCAAGGCAGGGGGATCACTTAAGGCCAGGAGTTTGAGACCAGCCTGGGCAACATAGTGAGAGCCCATCTCAAACTTAAAAAAAAAAAAAAAGAACCAAAAAAACTATGTTGTAGCATCTGCCATTCTACCCTAAAACCATTCTGCGTTCATGTTTTTAAAACTCCTCTGTATGTACTTGGACTTTGTGTCCTCTGACCTGTGGCATGTCTGCTATGTTTGTGCTTTGTTGTGAAGCTTTAGTTCACATGTTATTAGTCTATTGGTGTTTGGATATTGCAAAACTTGCCAATGTAGAAAGGGTTAAAAAGAAACAGTGTGTCATCATACTGGAAAGGAAAATACTTACAGATTGTAGCAAAGTGATGCAAAATGCATGTATTTATGGAATGAATCTATAGCAGAAACTTTTTGAAGGCCAAAGAGCAAATTATGTAACCTGTGAAGTGCTATTCCTGTGCTACTGAAGTTAATCAGCAAGAGACAAGAAAAAGGACAGATGGGACAGGGACAAACCTTTCAGTTCAAGAATCACCATCAATGCCTGATTTAGGAGAACTTGAAGATTATTCAGGGAAAGCAAGAAGTTGATCAAATAATTAAAATCTTAAAACAATGTAAGTACTGCTGTTGAGCTTTAGTCACAAGCTATAGAGGGCTTTATAAATTCAGGGCTGCTTACATACCTGCTCAACATCAAAGTGAATTTCTGGTGGCTAGCGTAAACACTAGAGGTGCTAGGACATTCCTTAGGCTATTGGGAAAGAAAACCAAAGCTTCAACAGATTTTTTTTTTTAGTACAGTCAAATCTGATTTATTTTAAGAGGATGGGGAAAAAAAGCAGAGAGGAGAACAGCATAAATGAGAAAGCTTTTTCCAGTTTGAAATGACAAAGGATCGACTAATATACCTACTTGCCGGGAATGTACCCAGGGACCATAGGCATAGTCCCTTTCCAGGCCCTTGTAAACAAGTTGACATCTTTATATCCTTAAGAACCTGGCCTGATAGTAAATAGCCTCTTTTTTTTTTTTTCAGTTGGTGCTTCACTCTCTCCTAGGCTGGAATGCAGTGGCACACTTATAGCCACTGCAGCCTTGATCTGCTGGGTTCGGGTGATCTTTCTGCCTCAGGCTTCCAAGTAGCTTGGAACTATAGGTGTGCGCTACCACGCCTGGCTACTTTTTTGGTTTATTGTAGAGACGAGGTCTCACCAAGTTGCCCAGTCTCGTCTTGAACCCTAGGACTCATGCATTCCTCTTGTCTTGGCCTTCCAAAGTGCTGGGATTACAGGCTAGAGCCACCATGCCCAGCGTAAATAGCTTCTATACAATGTAGACTGAATAATGGCAAATTGTTTTATAGAAGGTGATATTATTTTTTAATATCAATCTTTCAAATTATCCAGGGGCAGAAGGTTAAATCATAGCAATGAAAATATTTAAAATTTGAAAATGTATTGTGATTTTAGAGTTACATAAGAGCTTTAAACATGGGGTGTCGATACATACATATATACTATATATATACATTTCTTTTTATTTATTTTTCAACAATTTTTCTACAGAGTACTGGACCTTATTTCATGTACTCTTTATTTTTATTGCTTTCTTTTATGTTTAAAGAATTCTAATTTTAACCCACTGAATTGATCTTGTAACCCACAAAAGTTAGCTTAATAACCCACTAATGGATCAGAACCTGAAGTTTTTTGAGAGCCACTGTAAATCTCATATAATCCCCAGTTTTGACTTACCCAGGGACACATTACTGAAAATAACCAAACCAGAATCCAGACATTGCTACGTTTCCCAAAAATACATTTTTTATTAAAAATAGGCATGGCGTGGTAGCTCACATGTGTAATCCCAGCATTTTGGGAGGCCAAGGTAGAAGAATTGCCTGAGCCGAAGAGTTTGAGACCTGCCTGGGCAACATTGCGAGACCTCATCTCTACAAAAAATAAAAAAATTAGCAGGACATGGTGGTAGGTCCCTGTAGTTCCAGCTACTTGGGAAGCTGAGGTGGAAGGGTCACCTGAGCTAGGTGACTGAGGCTGCGGTGAGCTGTGATCATGCCACTACTCCAGCCTAGTTGACAGAGCAAGATCCTATCTCAAAACAACAACAGCAGCAACAACAACAAAAACCTCTTTTATACAGTGTAACAGTAAGTTCCAATGTAGAAAAAATTTGAGGATAAAATTTTCAATTAGAAAATACTAGGCCGGGCGTGGTGGCTGACTGCTATAATCCCAGCACTTTGGGAGTCCGAGGTGAGAGGATTGCCTGAGCCCAGGGGTTTGAGACCAACCTGTGCAACTTGGTGAGATCTCATCTGTATAATAAATAAAAAAAATTAGCTGGGTGTGGTGGCACCTACCTGTAATTCCAGCTACTTGAAAGACTGAAGTGGGAGGATCACCTGAGCCCAGCAGGTTGAGGCTGCGGTGACTGTGAGCGTGCCACTGCACTCCAGCCTGGGCAACAGAGTGAGACTCCAACTCAAAAAGAAAAGAAAAGAAAAGAAAATATCACCTGTCCTTATTTCCCTGGTGTGAAATGTTAAGGCCCATGAATTTCAAATGGACTTGTAAAATATCAACATAATTTTATTTATTAATAGTCTGTGATTAAATATACAAACTGCTAGCCAAAATAATAGATTGGTCTGTTTTGAATTACAAACACAGAATAACTCATTTATAGACAGACTTTAAATTGTCACCTAGGAATTAATGAAAAGAAATGTCATTTTTGCATTTTCTGCAATTGTCTTAGTCTTTTATTTTATCTCATTTTGGAAGAGAAATGTGGGAAGAGAAGGATAAATAAAAGACAAAGCTGATGTAAAGCAAAGGGAATAAATGGCTCCTTTAATTCTTTTATTTTAACCCTTGTTCCTGTGTTCCCTAGCTATGTGACTTTTGGAAAAATACTTAACATGCCTGCATCTCACTTTTCTCATTTAGTAATAATATCTTTTTCATAGCTTTAATGTTAAGGTTAAATTAGGGCCTTATGGCATAATATATATATATGTATTTTTTTTTCTTTTTTTTTCTTCTCTGTGTTGGAGTCTCACTCTGTTGCCCAGGCTGGAATGCAGTGGCACAGTCATGGCCACCGCAACCTCAGCTTGCTGGGCTTAGGCAGTCCTTTTGCCTCAGCCTTGCTGGAACTACAGACACACACTTCTATGTCCTGCTAATTTTTGTGATTTATTGCAGAGACGAGGTCTCATCAAGTTGCCCAGGCTGGTCTCGAACCCCCGGGCTCAGGCAATCCTCTTGCCTCAGCCTCCCAAAGTGTTGGGATTACAGGCTGAGCCACCGTGCCCGGCCCATAAAATGTATTTTAATATATACTATACTTGGTGTCTTCTTTCCTTTCTTCCTTAGAAAGAAATTCTGTGGAAATATGTTGCTAAAATAAGTAGGGCTAAGAGAATGTAGATAAATGGCAAAAATACTTTTTAAAAAAAATTGGTTATTCTTTTCCTAGTTAAGTCTATTGTGTGTGATCTCAAGTTGTTCCAAATTCTTTTAGGATTGGTAACTAATAAATAGGTAGGCTTCCTTTACTTCCTGCTACCCTTTCCCTTTTTTTTTTTTTTTTT
>NW_007248122.1:161295-169930 GCF_000164805.1 Carlito syrichta
GCAATCCACTCACCTCAGCCTCCCAAGGCACGGGATTACAGGCTGAGCCACCGAGCCTGGGTACCCTTTCCCTTTTTATTTCTTTTTATTTTATTTTATTATTATTATTGTTTTTTATTTAGAGTCTTACTCTATCACCCAGGCTGAAGGTCATGCTCCTGGCCACCACAGCCTTGACCTGCTGGGCTCAGGTGATCTTCCACCTCAGCCTTTCAAGTAGCTGGGACTACAGGCACACGCCACCATGCTTGGCTAGTTTTTTTGACTTATTGTGGAGATGAGGTCTCACCAAGTTGCCCAGGCTGGTTTCAAACTTATAGGCTCAGGCAATCCTCTCATCTTTGCCTCCCAAAGTGCTGGGATTATAGGCCCCTTTCCCCTTTTAAAGAGGAGGTTTGCCCAAGTGATGAAAGGCAAGTTTAGGAAGCCAAGAAGTAGTACCTTTGTAGTTGATTCCATTATTTTAGTTTCTAGTGTCTCAAATCTGATTTACCACAAAGAATTTACTGCAGATGCATCAATCCTGATTCAGGTTATGTTAGTTAATTGATAGCTATTAATTATAGGTGTTGGCTTTGTAGGCACCGCTGCCTTCAGTCTTTTCCCATCAACCATGGTCAACCCACCATATTCTTCGACATTGCCGTTGATGGTGAGCCCTTGGGCCGCATCTCCTTCGAGCTGTTTGCAAAGTTCCAAAGACAGCAGAAAACTTGTGCTCTGAGCACTGGAGAGAAAGGATTCGGTGATAAGGGTTCCTGCTTTCACAGAATTATTCCAGGGTTTATGTGCCAGGGTGGTGATTTTACACGCCATAATGGTGCAGGCAGCAAGTCCATCTATGGGAAAAAATTTGATGAGAACTTCATCTTGAAGCATACAGGTCCCGACATCTTGTCCATGGCAAATGCTGGCCCCAACACAAACAGTTCCCACTTTTTCATCTGCGCTACTAAGACTGAATGGTTGGATGGATGGCAAGCATGTGGTTTTTGGCAAGGTGAAAGAGGGCATGAATGTTGTGCAAGCCATGGAAAACTTTGGGTCCAAGAATGGCAAGACCAGCAAGAAGATCACCATTGCTGACTGTGGCCAACTCTGATAAATATGACTTGCTTTATCTTAAACTACCATATCATTCCTTCTTTAGCTTAGGAGAGTATCCCCTCCATCCCATTTGCTCACAGTATCCCTATAATCTTTGTGCTTTCGCTACAGTTCTTTGGGTTCCATATTTTCCTTATTCCCTTCCATGTCTAGTTGAATTGCAGGGAAATAAAAACTAAATAACAACAACAACAACAACAGAAATTATAGGTGTTACCTAAAACCAATTGCCCTTGCCTGTCCAATAAAGAACACTTCCTTTGATTTAACCCAGACATCCTAGGAACAAAGTTACAAAGTCAGGATGAGATGGAGAGATAGAATTTTGTCTAGCTGGCCTTTTTTTCTTTTTAAAATAATAACTTTATTGAGATATAATTAATTTACTATAAAATTCAAAGTGTACAATTCAGTGGCTTTTGGTACAGTATATTCAGAGTTGTGCAACCATCACCACTATCTAATTTTAGAATATTTTTATCATTTCAAAAAGAAATCTTGTACCCATTAGCACTCATTCCTTATTCCCCGTCTCCCACCTCAGCTGCTTGCAACTACTAATGTACTTTTTGTCTCTATGGATTTGCCTATTCTGGATGTTTCATATTGATTGAATCATATAATACATGGTCTTTTGTGACTGACTTCTCTGACTTCTTTTACTTAGTGAAATGTTTTAAAGGTTTACTCATGTTGTAGCATGTTACCAGTACTTGATTCCTTTTTTTTTCCAAATAATATTCCATTGTATGATTATACAACATTTGTTTATCCATTTATTAGTTGATAGACATTTAGATTATTTTTATTTTTTGACTGTTATGGATAATGCTGCTGTGTACATTTGTGCATACGTTTTTGTGAGGACAGATGTTTTTAGTTCTCTTGGATATAAACCTGGGAATGAAATTGCTGGGCCATATACTAACTTTGTGTTTAACATTTTGAGGACCTGACGAACTGTTTTCCAAAGTAGTTGTACCATTTTATCTAGCTGAATTTTAAATCACCCAGTTTCAGTGTTCTAATTTATGTACGTTAAAGGAGAAAGAACCTTAGCTTAAGTGAGTGGTTTGAATTTATAGGGGAAAATCTACCTGCAGTAGTAGGCAAACGTGGGAGTACTTTTTTTAAAAAGTGAGTTTGGAATTATTATTATTAATACTTGGCTTTTTTAATTTTTTTTTTTTGCAGTTTTATCTCCAAGACACTAAAAGTAGTAATGGTACCTTTATAAATAGCCAGAGACTGAGTCGAGGCTCTGAAGAAAGCCCACCATGTGAAATTCTCTCTGGTGACATTATTCAGTTTGGGGTAGACGTGACGGAGAATACACGGAAAGGTACGGGTATGGATCAATTTTTCCTATTATGTATTTTTTTAAGAAGTTAATTTTTTATTGTTACTTAATGCTATGCAACATTACATGCTTTTACATGCATACAATTTAAATACAGCATTACATGCAGTGAAAAGTTAAAAGTCTCCCACTTCCCTTACTGCTCTTCTAAAATTTTAAGTTCTGAAATGTTAATTAGTAATTTATATTCTTCATCACATTATGAAGACGGGGCACTATGGTGTCAGTTAGGAAAGCAGTTGGCTGCAGTGACAGCATATCCAACCAAAACAAGTTTAAACCATAGGATCCAGGGTCTTACTGTCTTATTGTTCTGTCTTTAACATGTTGGTTTCTCATGTTTTTGTCTGTTGCCTCATGGTCAAAAGGTGATGACTGCAAACCCAGGTATCACTTTCCTTATACCAGTGTCCCAGACAAAAAGCCTGGTTTTTTGATAATGAGGTTGGGACAAAATGTGTGGCTCTCTTCTTCTGTTGAAAGAACAATCTTTTGCAGAATCCTCCCAGCAGATTTCTCCTTAGACCTCTCTGGTCATATGAGTTGTTCACATGCTTAGTTACCTGCAGCTACAAAGAAGCCTGGTGAAGTTACTTACCTTGTAAAGGGGAGCAAGGAGGTTTACTATTGGCATAGATCAATTTTGACTTACCCCCTTGGGTTGTGTGTCCATTGTTACCCCCAAACAATCGGTGTTCTGTTAACAAGAAGTAAGAGAGAAAGGCTATGAAGGTAGGCAGCTAATAGTACCTATCACAAGTAGAAAACAAAATTGCATGCCTTAAACAGTTTTTATAACTGGCGGTTCTTTAGTTAAGTAAATGTATATTGGTCTTTATTTTTATGATTCTGAAACTTCCTGCCTCTAAGAGTTTACTGTCTACTTGTGACTATGAAAATGTATAGCTGAATTAAAGTGTGGAGTTCCACTGTATTAGATTAATAGGGACAGTGCAACTATTTGTAAAGTTTCTCCTTTTGTATCTCTGAACATTCTCTGATCTGGTAATACTGGGCAGAGTCATCAGACTCTGATATTTTGCACAGTAGAGGTGTGATGGTAGTGATAACAGTTATGCTGATGCTGGTGTGTATGTGTGTTCGTGTGTACATGTGCATATTTGTATATATACTTTCACTGGTGTTGCAACAGCAGTATTATTTTTACTGGGTTTTGTTGACCTCCTGGAGAACTGGATTTCAATATTGAAGTTTGAATAGGGCCACATCTTAGGAATTTCCACTTACAATTGTAAAGCAAAAGAGGAACGTTGTATTTTGATGCAAAATATTGACTACTCCTTACTAAGAGAACTTGACTTATATATGACCACACTGGGAATAGCTGTTGCATTGGACACTCCTGTATCTACTGTTGCCATATCACACCTCTGTATCAAGTCTTCCAGCAAAAAGTAAATGAAGCCCCAGCTGTGAGTAACCCACAAAGAAGAGAATTTGGTTACACTGTCTTTCTCTCCAAGGAATGTCTGTCTTCTTGGCTTGCATTTCCCAAGGAGAATTATTAGGTGTTAATTGACCAAAGGATGAGGTAATCAAATACATTTTGGAAATACTTAGTTAACCTAAGGTAGGTAGGACTCCTTGGAGCCTTTAATATGCTAACGTGTATGCAGATTTCCAAGAGGATGTCCATTATAGAATACATCTGTTTCCAAACTCCTTCCCACTCTTCTTTCCCATCTATCTAGGAGGGACACTCTTTAGAAGATACTGTAGAAAAATAAAAAGATAATCATAAGATTCAGGGTTATTACTAGTATAGTAATATTTCATCAATATTACATTTTTGCAGTCTTCTTTGAAAATTTATCCTTTAAGCCAACCTTTTTTCTTTATGATTAAATAAAGAAAAAAATCAATTAAGTACAAGAAAAAAATCAATTAAGTAAAGAAAAATAATCCCTCATCATTTATTAATTTGTTTATTTATTTGAGTTGAGGTCTCATTCTGTTGCCCAGGCTGGAGTGCAGTGGCGTGATCATGGTTCACTGCATCCTTGAACTCCTGGGCTCAGATGATCATTATGCCTCAGTCTCTCAAGTAGCTGGGACTACAGATGTGCATCACCACGCTGAGCTGATTTTTAAAAAATTTTTTGTAGAGTTGAAGTCTCATGATGCTGCCTAGTCTGGTCTCAAACTCCTGGACTCAGGCTATTCTCCTGCCTTGGCTTCCCAAAATGCTGGGATTACAGGCATGAGCCACTGTGTCCTGCACTCATCATTTAAGATGTTGTTTCTCTTGGTACTTACTGGCATCAGAAAGTTACCTTATGTTATACATGGGCTCTTGGGATATACTGTGTCATCACTTAAGAACTATTTGTTAAAGCCATTGCCAAGAAAAAAGTATAGAGTTTTGTCTTATGCTAAGTAGTACTGTGATAAGCTTTTATATCACTTGGAGAATTCTTCTGAAATTATACAATACTACTGGGTAACCCCTGGATCAAAGAAGAAATCAAAAGGGAAATTTCAGACTTTATAGGAAGGAAAGAAGACTTTTATACCAAAATACAGTAAGCCCTTTAGTCAGATAAAATTAATAATCTTAAATTTCTTCTGTATTAAAGAAGAAAGACAAAAAAAAAATGAAGGAATTTAGCATTAATCAGAAGAAATTAACTGAAGAAATCAAGAAAAAGAAGTGGGGAAGAAAAAAAATCAAAAGCAGAAATTAATGAAACAACAAAAAAATTCTAGAAGGGATAAGCAAATGCAAATGCTGGTTCTTTTAAAAAGAAAACATACAATAAATGAGGTAATTCACAAACTTTGATGCATTAAATTAAATGTACTAGCAAAAATATATAAGATGAGGAATGAGAAAGGAGAAATAAACAAAATACAGGCTATGCTAAAAGAAATTTTTTAAAAAAGTTTCCTAGCAAAATTATCCCAAGAAGTAGAAAAACTTGAATAATTTATTTTCTTAAAGAGACTAAAATATTATTAAAGATTCACCATGGAGGCCAGGTGTGGTGGCTCATACCTGTAATCCCAGCACTTTGGGATAACTTCAAGCATAGATACAGATGGAATGCTCTTCAAATCCTTTAAAGAAGTCAGCAGTTCTGGCCAGGCATCGTGGCTCATACCTTGTAATCCCAGCATTTGGAAGGGCAAAGCAGGAGGATCACTTGAGGCCAGGAGAAGAGGAGCCAGATTAAAGGTGGCAAGAGGACTAATAGAAAGAAGTACAATTTTTATTTTATTTTTATTTTTATTTTTTTGAGTAGGAGTCTCACTCTGTCGCCCAGACTGGAGTGCAGTGGCCGCTCCCGGCCACCGCAGCCTCTACCTGCTGGGCTCCGGCGATCCTTCCGCCTCAGCCTTTCGAGTAGCTGGAATTACAGGCGTGCACTACCACGCCCGGCTGATTTTTTGATTTATTGTAGAGATGAGGTCTCGCCAAGTTGCCCAGGCGGGTCCCGAACCTGCAGGCTCCGGCAATCCACTCACCTCAGCCTTCCAAAGTGCTGGGATTACAGACTGAGCCACCGAGCCTGGCTAGAAGTACAATTTTTAAAATCCTCCAGTGTGTATGACATCTGTGTATTTAGATAAGATGTGTATATGTAAAAGGAAATTTCAGAAAAAGAATATATATGATACGTAAAACTGTGTGTGTATATGTGTGTGTGTGTGTGTGTGTGTGTGTGTGTGTGTATGTATATACTGGAGGTACCCCAAAAATGTATACACATTTTAAGAGATGTTATCTATGTATTACTTTTAGAAGTTGAATTGAATTATGGTAGAATTGTGTTGTATGACATTCACTCAAAAGATGTCATTAAGGACAAAGACAATGGCGAAAGCATGGTTGTTGTTCAAGGTGCGCAAGACCATTTTGAAGTGGTATCTGAAATTCAAGAACATTGTAGAAGTACAATGACAATGGAGGTGTGAGTATGTAACAGAATCTCCAACATGCCCAACAATTGCACGCATTTGTGATAAGTTTGAGCCGCATGTTACTGTGTGATGTGCACAAGGGAAGATCTAGGAGGCCTCACATAGCAACAAGCCCTGCTGCTTCTGCTATAGTGTCGGAACAGTTTACATGCTCACCACAGTGTACCCAACAATGTGCACATGAGACAGGAATTAGCAGAACAGGCGTATGATGTATTCTTAAGACAGCAAAATGGAAAGTTTTCATTCCAATTCTAAAAATGTGTATATATTTTTTGTACTGTGTATGTATGCCTATGTGTGTGTATTTTTGTTTGTTTATTAAAAAGGTAATATGAGCCTGATGCTACTGAACATATCAATGAATATTAGTGTTCCTTCTATTCTAAGCTCTCCAAAACAATCTGGTTTTGATGTTTGGCTTTCCATGTGGTATGATTCCAGGGAGAAAACTTACTGGCCGGGCATGAATAAATAATTTATTCTATAGATATAAAATATCATTGTAAACAAATAGCTAACTTTATAATAGATTTTTTAAAAGAAAGGAAGGAAGATATGAAAAAGCCAAGTCTTAGTAACCCAACCACTGGCTACTCCTCTTTTCCCAAACCCACAAACTGCTCAAATAATAAGTTTTCTGGGTCATACAACATTACAGTAACCCTCTGCTGCAAAGCTTGAGACCAGTTTGTTCTATAGACATACATAACTTAAATCAGCTCATTACTTCAGGTCTTCACTAATATCTGTTCCTTAGCCTCTATGAACAAAGGGCCTATTAAGAGCATGGCCAATGCTGTATCTTCTTTTGACGTTGGGATCCAACTGCGCTGAATTACTTTTACTCCATAATAGAGTTGGCCTTCAAGCCCTTGCACATGCTTTTTTCTGTGCCTGGAAATCTTTCCTGATCCTGCAAGGCTGGACAAGGTGCCACCTCCATGTCCCTGTCACATGTTGCACCCATCCCGTTTATGTGTTTGTCTCACTCACTAAACTGTAGTTTGTACAAGAGCAAGAGATGTGTCTGCCTTTATTGTAGAATTGCCATACTCAACCATATTGGTTGAATAAATTTTAAAATGTCCCATGAATCATTGTCTATCATTTTACAAAAATTTTTTTCTGCCACCTCAACCAAGATTTTGACAACCTTCCTCCTAATTTCCAGAGGCTTAATGTAAGGATTGGAAATTGGCAGCTTTCTTGTTACCCTACTTCTCCTTAAATTGTTTAAGCTTTAATTTCTTTATTGTATAAAATGAGAATTATGATTCTACTACCTACTTTAAAGAGTTGTGTCATAGTGTTTAATGGGAACATTGAAAGAGTATCTATAAAGTACTGTTATTACTATGGCCCTGATTGGTCATCTGTATAGTCTTTGCCATTAAATTTGCCCCTTTCTCAGTAGCTTCAGTCCCAGGCTCTATTATCTGTTCGTTAGAACTCATCATTGGCCATTTCTTTCTTTCTTTTCTTTTTAACTTAATTTAAAGTTGTGGGGTACAAGTCAGGATTGCGTACATAAGTGGTTTAGGTGCAGGTGAAGTTTTGGGCCTCCCATTGGACCTCATTTTGCCTGGATTAGAATTAAGCATCATTGGCCATTTCAAAGGTACTCTCACCAACTTAAATCACAATGCTGATTCAGCACAGACTGTGCCAAATTCACTAGGTTGACTAAGGGAACCTTTCTGGTGGCATGGCAGTTGTCTTTTGTTCATTTTAAAAATGAATTATCAACTTAGGCTGGGTACTAGAATTATCTACAGAGCTTTATAAAACTACAGTTGCCTGGAGTTCACCTTTTTTGGTTCTAAGAAGAAACATTGTTAGGTATGTAGGGCCTTTGATTCTGTTATACAACTAGATTTAAGAATCCTGTTCAGTTAAGTTCCTAGCACACCTAGTTTTATATGCTTTCTTAAGTCCCACATTTCCCTTCTAGCCTTGTCTGTTGTGAATTTGTTTGTACTTGGTTCTTGAATGTCAATTGCCTTATACTTTTACTCTGTTCAAAGCTTAATTTCCCCTTCAGATGATTTTACTGGCTTCCCAATTTCTTTTATTGCTTCATTATTCTCCCAAATACTCTAGCCCAGAATGTTGACATCTTTTCTGAATCCCGTGTCTTCCTTACCTTTAACGGTCATATCATCTAGATCATTTGTCTCCTCTCCCTGTTACTTCTGTTTTTCCTGTTGCCTCCCTCCCTCACCC
>NW_007248122.1:170015-184984 GCF_000164805.1 Carlito syrichta
CCCCCCCATCCCTCTCCCCCCAGTGTTACACCATACTCCAGTACAATACACAATACACTGTACTGGTCATCACACTTTGCCAACCCACTGCCCCCAGAATATCCTTCTATTACAGCTTTATGTCATTTTCCAGCTTTTAGAATTCTTAAGTGGCTGTGCCATACTGCAAAATAAAGTCCATAGGCTTAATTGTCCACTTAAGGCCTTCAAAAATGTAGACTAACTTTAAACTTTTGATTTTATTTTCCATTACTCCTCATAATATATATTAAGCTGGTAAACTGGATTATTCAAAGGTAAGGTGGTATACAGAAAAAGATCTTTTGAATCCTAGTACTATCATTTACCAAATATATGATCTCAAGCAAATTACTTTAACCTCTTTGATCTTAGTTGCCTCATCTGTAAAATAAGACATAAAAATAACAATTTATGTGGTTTGTCATAAGCAATGGACATGTATAGTGTTAGCATGGAGCCTGGTACCTAAATAACCTTGAAATGTAGGTTCCTTGCCTTCTGTTTCACCCACTGTCTTCCAGTTGCTCCCTTTGCATGTGCATTCTCTCACTTCTTTTTCTTTTCTTGTTTCTTTGCTCATACCATTCTTTTTGCTTGTCCTTCCATTTTCAGCTTTTTGGATTCTTTTTTTTTTTGAGTCAGAGTCTCACTCTGTCTCCCAGGCTAGAGTGCAGTGGTACACTCACGGCCACTGCAGCCTCAATCTGCTGGGCTCAGGTGATTCTTCCCCCTCAGGCTCCCAAGTAGCTGAAACTACAGGCACGTGCCACCATGCCTGGCTACTTTTTTTGATTTATTGTAGACATGAGGTCTCACCAAGTTGCCCAGGCTAGTCTCAAACCCGTGGGCTCAGGCATTCCCCTCACCTCGGCCTCCTAAAGTGCTGGAACTAAGGGCTGAGCCACCACACCCGGCTAGCTTTTGGATACTAGGTTTTCTTTTTACTTTTTTCATAAAGCCTTCCCTTGCCCTTGCCCATTCTAAATTCCCAAGTAATGTTTTTTTTAACCTCTGTATCATTTGTGATTTTTTTTCTCACTCTTGTTATGTACTTGTTTGTTCTCTCTACATTGAAATTTCTTCCTCAAAGATAAGGACCTAATCACAGTCACTTGGTTTTCCCTATTGTTCTCAGCATACTGCTTTGTAGCCACCAGGTTCTGTCAATATTTATTGAGCAAACTGGTAAAACGAGAGAACCACCACTCCTCATGCATGAGTCAAAAAATAAGCCAGTAAGCAATGTCACTGCATAATATGCTAGAGAAATATAATAGTAAGTGAATCTACATACCAAAAGAAAGGACTTCTACCAAATAAATAGGTAGAGACAAGAGTCACTGGAGAAAGAACTGATTCTAGGCCTAAGATAGTAAATGTGCAAGTTGGTCCTAGAAGATGTTGACATACCTGAAAGCAATGAAACTAATGAAGGCTACTGGCATTCTGTCAAAAGAACTCCTAGGAGTTAACGTGAATGAGTCCTCACTGGTCAAAGATGGACAGTTTAAACATCAAATAATAATAATAGCCATTGCCTGGCATGGTGGCTCAAACCTGTAATCCCAGCACTTTGGAAGGCCGAAGTGAGAAGATTGCCTGAGCTCAGGGGTTCAAGACCAGCCTGAGCAACCTGGTGAGACCTCATCTCTACAATAAATCAAAAAATTAGCTGGGTTTGTAATCCCAGCACTTTGGGAGGTGGTAGCGCATGCCTAAAGTTCCAGTTGCGTGGAAGACTGAGGCAGAAGGATCACCTGAGCCCAGCAGGTCGAGGCTGCAGTGGCCATGAGCATGCCACTGCACTCCAGCCTGGGTGACAGAGTGAGACTCCAACACACACACACACACAAATCAGCCGTGGAAGTATATCAGATATATTCAAATCCATAACCTTATAATCATACTAAAAAGGAAAAAAATTGATTCCTTTTAGAAGAACTTAAGTAATCAGTATGACCTTCTGAAAATAGATAAATAAAGAAAAAGAATAAAATATCTTGCCCTTTCTGTAAGATTATACCTGAGGTTAAAAAAATAGTTGAAGAGGAAAAGTTGTCTTTTGATATTGTTTTGTTTTGTTTGAGTCAGGGTCTCCGTTGCCTAGGCTGGAGTGGAGTGGCACGATCACAACTCACCGCAGCTTGGGCTCAAGTGATCCTCTTGCCTCAACTTCCCTAGTAGCTGAGACTATAGGCTCATTCTACCAAGCCTGGCTACTTTTTTTATTTTTTGTAGAGACAAAGTCTTGCTATATTGTCCAGGCTGGTCTCAACCTCCTGGGCTCAAGCAGTCCTCCTGCTTTGACCTCCCAAAGTGCTGGGATTATAGGCATGAATCACCACACTTAGTTGAGGGAGTTGTTTTTTGTTTTTTTTTTTTGAGTTGGAGTCTCACTCTGTCCGGAGTGCAGTGGCTCACACCTGTAATCCCAGCACTTTGGGAGGTGGAGATAAGAGGATTGCCTGAGCTCAAGGGTTTGAGATCAGCCTGGGTGACTCAATAAGACCTTGTCAGTAAATAAATGAAAAATTATCCAGGCGCAATGGCATGTGCCTAGTTCCAACTACTTGGAAGGCTGAGGTAGAAGGATCTCCTTTGCCTAGCAGGTCAAGGCTGCTGTAGTGGTAAGCATGCCACTGCACTCCAGCCTGGGCGACAGAGTGCGATTCTAACTAAAAAAAAAAAAAACAAAATAAGAAAACCCCTAAGAATTAAAAGTGGAATGAAGCAGAAAGGGATTGAAAGTTTTTGTGGCCAGTCGTTGTGGCTCAGCCTGTAATCCCAGCACTTTGGGAGGCCAAGGCGAGAGGATTGCCTGAGCCTGGGGGTTCGCGACCAGCCTGGGCAACTTAGTGAGACCTCGTCTCTACAATAAATCACAATATTTAGCCAAGTGTGGTGGCGTGTGTCTGTAGTTCAGCTACTTGGAAGACTGAGGCCAGAGGATCACCTGAACCCAGCAGGTCGAGGCTGCGATTGCCATGAACATGCCACCTGTACTCCAGCCTGGGCGACAGAGTGAGCCTCTGACTCAAAAAAAAAAGAAAAGAAAAGAAAACTTTGGTAACTGTTTTATGAGAATATCACTTATCTGAAATGTTTGAGACTAGAAGCATTTCAGATTTTGGATTTTTTCAGATTGTGGAATATTTGCATCCACATAATGATATATCTTGGGAATGGGAGACCCAAGTCTAAACATGAAATTCGTTTATGTAGTACATATAGCATAAAGGTAATTATATACATACCTTAAAATAACTTTGTGCATGAAACAAAGTTGTAACTGTGTTTTGACTACATCCTATCACGTCAGATATGGAATTTTCTATTTTGCATAATGTCAGTGCTCAAAAAGTTTGAAATTTTGGAGCATTTTGAATTTTGTATTTTTGGATAAGGGATACTCAGCCTATACCTTAAATTGCAGTAAAAAACAATTAAAGTGACTGGCAAGATGATTCACACCTGTAATCTCAGCACTTTGGGAAGCCAAGGATTGCTTGAGACCAAGAGTTTGAAACCATCCTGAGCAATATACATATAAAAAAAAAAATAAGAAGACCTTATCTCTTAGGAGGGGGAATAAAGCAATTAAAGCAAATATATCCTAGCCTAGAACTGTTGACACCTCTCATTTAGGCTTTTTAAGTATTTCTTGGGTTTTTATGGTTTTATTCATTTTCCTTACCATTGCTGCCAGTCATTTCAAGAGATCCTTCAAACTGCTCTTAAGTGTAGAGTAGTATTGACCTTTCTACTCATTGTAGGAATGGAGTTATAACCAAGCTACAGCATACTCCAAAAGTTTCAGTCGCCCAGTCTAGGGCTTCAAAAAAGTTTTAAACTTATCAAGTGAACATGGCTTTTCTAAGTACTGTTTGTGTGAAGAGACTATAGAAAAGACTGGTGTATACTACAATGTAAATACATTAACTGAAAAGCAAAAAGAAGAAAGAAAGAAAGAAAAGTCTCTATAAGTGCACAGAGGGGAAAAAACAGACATGGCATTCAGCTCAGATAGTCTTAACTCTGAGTTTGAAGGATCTCATAATGATAGCAGGTAATTGCAACTTGTTCTTCCACCTTGCTTCCTCACTTCAGACATACCTGGTTCTCATGTTTTAACATTTCTGAAGTTTGAATGCGGCTTATATATTTATTGTGGCAGTGTTCCCATGTTCCCCATACCTATTTAAATTGTGTGTTTTACAATAATTTTGTCTTTGAATCTTGTGTCTAAGTGATTTTTTAGAGCAAAATATGTTTTCAAAGTGCTTCATAGAAAGCTTTATTTAGAGCAGTATTTTTTTTCAAATTATTTTCTCCATAATATCAGTTCTTATATAAATGTTCTTCAAGGAGGAAGGGGAGACTCACTAGTCAAATACTTTTGGAAAATGCATCTTACATTTACAGCTTCATAATGGTCAAAAGTACTTTAAACTCTGAGAACGCCCATGGTTGAAAAACAAAAAACATCTAACTCTTTTATTTATTTATTTATTTTTGAGTTGAGATCTCACTCTGTCACCCAGTCTGGAAGGCAGTGGGATGATCACAGTTCACCGCAGTCACAACCTTCTGAGATCAAGTGGTCCTTCCACTTTAGCCTCCCTAGTAGCTGGGACTGTAAGTGTATGCCACCACACCCAACTAATTTTTTGGTAGCGATGAGGTCTTGCTATGTTGCCTAGGCTGGTTTTGAACTCCTGGGCTCAAGTAATCCTCTTGTCTAAGCCTCCCAAAGTACTGGGATTATAGGCATGAGCCAACGTGCCCAACCTACAACAAGTCTTTAACCCTTCTACCCAAGATTTTCCTAAGTCATCTGGCTCCCACATCATTTTTTTTTTTTTTGAGTTGGAGTCTCACTCGGTCGCCCAGACTGGAGTGCAGTGGCCGCTCCCGGCCACCGCAGGCTCACCTGCTGGTCTCCAGCAATCCTTCCACCTCAGCCTTCTGAGTAGCCAGAATGACAGGCATGCGCTACCACTCCCGACTGATTTTTTTATTTATTGTAGAGATGAGGTCTCACTGCCCAGGCGGATCTCGAACCCGCGGGCTCAGGCAATCCACTCACCTCAGCCTCCCAAAGGTGCGGGATTACAGCCACCGAGCCCAGCTCCCACATCATTTTTTGTTAACGCTTGCATTTTTGGAAATACTGCTATGTGTAGTTGATTAATATGAGTATCAGAATAAAATGTTTTTATCAGGTTGCTTTAAATATTTGCCTGTTATAAATAGAAAGGATTAATATTGTTATGTATCTGTGTATCTAGTTATCCTGAGAATCATTTCAAAGGCATAGTTCACTGGACTAGGTTGTCAGCTCAGTCAGACATGGTGTGTTTTTTTGTTGTTGTTGTTGTTGTTTTGTTTTGTTTTGTTTTTTTTGAGTTGGAGTCTCACTCTGTTGCCCAGTCTGGAGTGCAGTATCATGCTGCTGGCCACCACAGCCTCGACCTGCTGGGCTCAGGTGATTCTCCCGCCTCAGCCTTCCAAGTAGCTAGTACCACAGGCATGTGCTACCATGCCCAGCTACTAAGTTTTTGATTTATTGTAGAGATGAGGTCTCGCCGTGTTGCCCAGGTTGGTCTCAAACCCCTGGGCTCAGGCAATCCTCTTGTCTGTCCCTCCCAAAGTGCTGGGATTACAGGCATACACCACCACGCCTGACAAGACATGGCATTTTTTAAACTGCCTTCAACAGTACATCAACTCTGCACTGCTCAGTCAGTACTAACCCTTGGTTCCCCTCATAGATTTGTGCATCAGTCCGTTTGCTGAACTTCAGGGTGATGTATTTAAGCAACAGAATTCTTGATGTAATGTATTACAGGTTTTCAGCTCTGGCACTACAGTTTTATTCTGGAACTTATTCCAGTTATTTTTCCTTTAAAAACAGCTATTACCAATTTAAATATATTGGTAAAATGTAGGTACTGCTGGATTTTCATCTTGTGTTGTGGTCCTGTGTTTATTGTAGGCTGTTTCTAGTAAGTCCTTTAGGGAGCCATAGAGCTGGGATAAATCTCTCTCTTCCCTGTCTTCTGCTGGGGAGAGGAGGTGAGGTGATTCCTACAAATGAACATGAACTCTGCTTCTTCAAAATAAGAAACATCTTTGCCCAGGAGTAATAGAAGCTATAACATGTTAAGCAGACATGTTCTTCAGCATATTCAGTAAGCATTTATTAAATACCTACTTTGTACCAGATGACTCTGCTAAGCATACAGGGTTTAAAAGTGAGATGCAGCCGGGCTCAGTGGCTCAGCCTGTAATCCTGCACCTTTGGGAGACTGAGGTGAGCGGATTGCCTGAACCCACGGGTTCGAGACCCGCCTGGGCAACTTGGCGAGACTTTATCTCTACAATAAATCAAAAAATCAGCCGGTCGTGGTAGCACGCGCCTGTAGTTCCAGCTACTCAGAAGGCTGAGGCGGAAGGATCGCTGGAGCCCAGTAGGTCGAGGATGCAGTGGCCGGGCCACTGCACTCCAGTCTGGGCGACAGAGTGAGACTCCAACTCAAAAAAAAAAAAAGCGAGATGCAAACAATCTTTGCTACCCTCAAAGAATTCAATCTAATTGGCAAGACAACAATTGTGTCAGTGATAACTCTTCATAATGCATTGTGCTTAATGTTACAAGAAATAGATATAGGAGGGGATATCTGACTCAGATACTGAGCTTTGGAGAAGGAATTAGAAAGTCTGAACCTGGAGGATAAGTAGTAGCACTTGGTCATGTAGGCAAGGGGGTGAAGGATATTGCTGACTGAAGAGACAGCTTGTGTAAAAGGCAAGGGCGGTGAAAGATAAGGTATTTGGAGACTGCGGGTAGCTTGGCTTTGTATAGGATATCCAAGATAGCAGGATAGGGAATGAGACCAGAAAGGAAGGAAAGTGATGAGACCAGAAAGGAAGGAAAGAGCCCAGTGGTTCATGGCCATATTATTGTGTTAGGCAGAATTTAGAAGACTATCAAATAGATGGTTCTTAATCTGTGATTTAGCACTTTTCATATGATCAGTTAGTTAATGAAATTCAATACTGAATAAACTGCAAAAATCCTTAAGTTTAATTGTGCATTTCCAGATGATAGCCATCACTTCATGTTTATAGTATCATTTTGATGATTCATGGGCCTGATCATTTAATAAGTTACCCCCAAACACATTTCTATTCTTAAAAATCAGTTTTATTGAGGCATAATTTACTTACAACATCAATTTTATGTGTACAATACAGCGAATTTTGGCAAATATATACAGTTTAGTAACCACCACTCCTTCCCCATTAGCTTGTAATCAGTTTGGTGAACTAAATAAATTAATGATTTGAACTCTGGAAGATGTAACACAGTATCTGAAGAATAGAGAAAAGAGAAATAAAAAAACCATCAACCTTAAAACCAGAAAACAATTTTTTTTCTATAAAACCTACACATAGAAAAGCTTTGTACAAGTAATACTTTCAGAGGTTTTGTCTCTTGAAATCTTTGGTAGGAAAAGGAGGAGGTAAGAGGCAACAGTAAGAAATTATCTACAAGGTGACTGGTGAGATGTCATGAAAAGATGTTGGGAGATGGAGGAAAAAACAACCATCAAGAAGACAAAACAAAAATGTTAAATATTGAAATGGGAACCTCAGACAGTAGCAAATACCTCTGGTTCTTAGTAGCAGAGTTGTTGGCAATTTCACTTGTCTGAGGTCTTGATTTTCTTACCCATAAAATGAAGGATTTAATGACATATTCTAAACTGTATTAGGCAGAACTTGAGAATTTTGTGAGGTGTGATTAGGGGCAATACGTTGGGGACAGGAGAAATTATATGATACAAGCTCTATTAGAAATTTGGAAATAGTTAGCATTAGATTTGATACCAACAGATAGGAAAAAAGTACATTTTCTCCCCTCAATTGTACTTCCGTATATTCAGCTGACCTTTTATTGACTGTTGCTATAGAACTGGAAAGTAGGATACTTTTTGAAACAGTTCTATTCATAATTCTGTCTTGCAATTGTGATTCATTATAAGCAGGGATGAGTTTCTCCAGGGTATTGAATATTATCGTTAAACCACCAGATTTTGTTTCCCAGAAGTTATTACTTTTAAGAATAAAATATATGTTTAGATATGGAAGGCAGAAAGTTTTATATTTTGAAACAATTATTTTATCCATGTTATTTGTTTGTTTTAACCAGTTACCCATGGGTGTATTGTTTCCACAATAAAACTTTTTCTACCAGATGGTATGGAAGCCCGACTCCGCTCAGAGTGAGTATAATTTAGTGCTGTGAAGTTTTTGGATTAATTATTTTGATTACTAATAGTCTAGATGATGGCATACACTAAATACAGTACTTCAAAATTCTTTTAATGTGTAATGTTAGAAAACTGATGTAGTACTTCGTTGGAATATAATACATTTAAATTGTTTTTCACATTAGTTGCAAATCTAGCAAATAATGTATCAGAGGCAGAGGTTATTTTCTTTCCAAATTTAACTTTGCAATTTATATTTTGATGAATAGTTCTTAACAGTGTTTGGAGTTTGTAAGTTATTAGTAAGTGATAACTCCATTCCTTTTGATCTTCATTTAATATAGGACTTCTTAGACTGTGATTGCCTCTGAAGTTAATGCCAGTGTCACAATCTTACAGGACCTTGAGAATGTCAATACAGTTAGTTAGTAGCTTATTTTGGTGGGAGTTTTTTGAGTTTTTTTCCCAATGTCATGTTTATTTTTTTGTATAGAGTAGTGTAAAGGTCACTTAGAGTGTAAAGATACTTGAAAGGGAGAAATGACTCATAAAATCTATACATGTATACAAAATGTATACATAAGTACATTTTGGCTTTGCGCTTTTCAGAGATTATCATTATGAAGTATCATTAAAGGGAGTTGAGCAATTTTTAAACTTCAACATTTTTTATTTTGGAGGAAATCTTTGAGTATGCTAGAAGCTTCTTTCTATAGCCAACATAATATCTTCTGTCCTTCAAAATCAGAGAATGATCTGAGATGGGAGGTTAAGAGAAGCAGTAAATTGAAGGAAAAATAGCACAGTGAATAGGAAAGAGAGAGGGAGAGATTAAGCAGAGAGAAGGCCCCTCTCATAACTTGTGGTAGTCTGTACTTTCATTAGAATCATATTTTATGCTTCAGTCAGAAGTCACTTTTTTTTTAGTTTTAAGAATATCTGAAGCAAAGCAGAAATTTTAAAGCATTTTAAATTTAAAACAATCTGTTTCCTATTTTCAATTACAGTTATTAAAATTGTAATAAACTTTAGGAATGTTAATGTAACTTGGCTTTTAAGGGTCAAGAGTTAAGGTTTTAGAACTAAGAATAGCTATTAATCAACTGATGATATATTGCTTCTTAAAGACCTTGATGTTTGTTTTTGATAATGAGATTTTTCTTTCATGGAGTTAAAAGCTTGGAGCAGTTACATAAGGAATCATCTGTGTGCCCAGGTTCCATCAAGTAGAGGATGTGAATTTTTTCAGTCTCATTCATTCAGTGAATTGTATCCCCATCCCTCTTGTTTCTCCAGTTCTTTTCACCTTTATCCCTCTTTCTTTCTCTTTCTCTCTCTTTTCTTTTCCTTCTCCCTCCCTCCCTCCCTTCCTTCCTTCTTTCTTGTTGGAATCTCACTCTGTTGGAAGTGCAGTGGCATGATCATGGGTCACCACAGCCTTGACTCCTGGGCTCGGATGATCCTTATGCTTCAGCCTCTCAAGTAGCTGGAACTACAGGTGCCTTCCACCATGCCTGGCTAATTTAAAAAACTTTTTTTTTGTAGAGACAGAGTCTCGCTACATTGCCTAGGCTGGTCTCAAACTCCTGAGCTCAAGCAATTCTCTCACCTTAGCCTCCCAAAGTACTAGGATTACAGACATGAGCCATTGTTCCCAGCCTGATTTTTCTTATGTGGTTAAATATTAACATTTAAATTTTTTCTGTCAATTTAATTATACATAATCTGACTGACTTTCTGAAGAAGATAGATTTTGAATAGGAAATTCTCTAGAGCTGGAGGAAGATCAGAATGTTCTTTAGACGTGGGTAGTCCACTTTAAAGCCTGACTCCACTTCTTCTGTGACTTGATCAGGCCATACTTTTCTCATTTGAAATCTGAAGATAATTGTACCTACCGAGCAGGAATTTCAAGAGGACTAAACAAGATATAAAGAGTATAGTATAGGGCCTGGCATGTGATAAGCACATGATAAACATGAACTATTTCTGTTATTGTAATCTAATTTTTGTAAAAGCAACTAAGATACTTTTGGATATGCTAAAATGCCTAGATAAGGTCCATTGTGTACATAGCATTTAAGTACTTTTAAGATCTTCAGTGGGTGATTCTCAAAAAGCTGATTCTTTTTCTTTTTTGATTTTTATTATATTACGCAAATAATTTTCTAATGATAGTAAACAAATTGCCTATAATCCCACTACCCTAGCATTAGATAACTATTTTCATTTTCTATGTTTCCTTGTTCTGGTTTTTATACACACATGAACTTTTTAATACTTCAAACAAAATACTAGAGGGGGCTCAAAAAACCCTGGAATTTATAAGTAGAAAATTGTGTATTTATTCTTGCATGTTTAAATTTTAGTCACCTTCAAAGTACTCTCCATTTGATAGCAGTGCACCTATCAAGATGCTTTTTCCACCGCTCAAAAGTTTTTGAACTAGTCAATTTGGATGCTTTTTAGTGCTTCTACCGTTTTTTGTTTCACCTCTTCCAACATCAACAAAACGTTTCCCTTTGAGGACTTTTTTCATCTGATGAAACAAAGTCATTCCGGGTGAGATCAGATGAATAGGAAGGGTACTACTGACTGAATGGAGGTCATGCTGTTTTGGGTCAAAAACTGCTGAACACTAAATGTGGTGTGGGCAGGTTGTTTGTGTAAATCATTCATCATGAAATAGGCAAACACATTGAAAGAGTTTCCAAAAAAAATTCTTGGAAGCCAAACACAGCCTCTCACAACAATGCTAGCTGGTATACTGATGCTGATGGATTTCTAAAACACTTACCTAGCGGAAGAAGCCTGTACTGCAAGGGTCCCACTCTCCAAAAGATAATTCCAGTTTTTGGGGGGTCACCTCTTGTATTCCTATGTCCAAAGTAGTTTTTGTAAAATACAAGTGTATGTTACTTATGGAATGTATCGCTGGATCTTTAGCCTTTTGTTTGTTGAGATTTTCATGAAAACAGAAGATTTTGTACTTGGGTCACTAAGAAAGCTGGATTTTTTAAATTTGTTTTTTAAATCTCCACTAACGCAATTTGTTTCCATTATACTTCCTTAAGTTCATTTCCCTACATGTGCATACTTGCAGAGAAAAAGGATATATGCCCAAAATGGTTATATCTGGGTGCTGGCAATGGGCAATTTTCACTTATTTCCTCATGACTTACTTCACACATTTTCCATAATTAATATATATTACTTATATAGTAAACAAAAATAAACAAATGTTTAAAATGTCTATTCCAGTGTCATGGAGTAGAGAAGAAAAATTAAAGTTACATATAATTTTTTTTTTTTTTTTTTTTTTTTTTGAGTTGGAGTCTCACTCTGTCGCCCAGACTGGAGTGCAGTGCCACTCCCGGCCACCGCAGCCTCGACCTGCTGGGCTCCGGCGATCCTTCCGCCTCAGTCTTCCAAGTTGCCGGAATTACAGGCATGCGCTACCACGCCCGGCTGATTTTTTGATTTATTGTAGAGATGAGGTCTCGCTGCCCAGGCGGGTCTCGAACCCATGGGCTCAGGCAATCCACTCACCCCAGCCTCCCAAAGGTGCGGGATTACAGGCTGAGCCACCGAACCTGGCTTATATATAATTTTTTAAAAACCTTTATTAGGCACCAACTTCATTTGGAACATATAATCAAAGTAGTACGATAAAGGATTGTATAGGCTCAGTGAAGTCTATACAGGATATCATGGGTGCCCAGAAGGGAGATGAGTGCTGGTACTTAATATTTCTTTTTATTCAATACTTTAATGTATTTGTGACTAGTTAGATTAGAGCAGTTCTTAGAGTGTTTGTAATTAGGGTGGGATCAGAATTATTCCTATTTTTAAGTTGTACCTGATCAGTTTCTCGGCAGCTTGCACATGATTAACCAGTTGAATTAAGGAACTTTACCCAGTCAGCCTTCAAGCTGGCCATTTCTAGAGTGGCCTCTAGGCTGTGAAGTGATTAATAACTGGTAGGGAACATGGGTCCCTCTATTCACTTCCAACACACATATAGTATCTTACAGGGCATTGTAAAAATAGGTATCTTAGCTTCCTTAGCTGCTCAGTTCTCATGGGAGTGGTAGTAGTGATTGAGTGCTTCTTACGTCCTAGGCACTGTTTTAAGTGCTTCATTCATATGAACACAATAGCCCTATGAGATTGGTTTTATGATTATTTTCACTTTATGGATGAGGAAACTGAGACTTATATTGATTAGACAGTTTGCTTTTCAGCTGCGAAGTAGCTGGAATTTGGACACAGTATAGTTTCTAAGCCTGTATGCTTAGCTGCCATGCTACCTTTCTGTCAGTAGTACTTTTTCAGGTCAAAAGCCAATTACTACCAATTAATGTGGTCTATTTAATGTTTTGTTTTAAAGTGATATACTGAGTTCAGTTTCAGATACACATCTAAGCTTTCAGTTAGCTTCTGTGGTAACTGGATGGAGAACAGTAATTATTATTGTTTGGATTAGTTGTCTTCACTGGAACAAGTTTCTAAATTATACACTTTATTTCCAGAACATTGCTTTTTAAGACTTTCTGTATAAGAATGCTTAATTTTAAAAGAACTTAATTTACACAGCCCAAAATTGAAAGCAGATAATTTTTAAAAGAGTACTGCTTTTCTGTATAGAAATTCTTAAAATCAAGAAATTTACCACAGCCTACAGTAAATAGTGGATCCTCAGAGGGCATTTAATACATTGTGGATCTGGAATTTGGTTTTAGAAATATACCAGTGTGTAAAAGATAAGTTTATATTTTTGTCACTTTGTTTCTGAAAAGCTGTATGCATTTATAAAGGATTAAAAAATAATTCACATTCTTTTAATTATATGAAGGCAAATGTATCAACCTTGTGGTTTAAGATATTCTGGTGCTCTCATACCCTGCTTCCTCTGTTGTCAGGATATAGATAAAAATTCTAAATTTTACTTTTCAGTGTCATCCATGCTCCATTACCAAGTCCTGTTGACAAAGTAAGTTACTAATGATTATTTTTTCTAAACCAACTCAGATATCTTGCTTTGAAAATGTTTGTGTTTAATGTTCTTAAACTAGAAACTTTCTCTTATGTATCAAAATATATAAAGTACATATAGCTATATAGTTATTGTAACCTTCTGAACTTCAATATCTGGAAAATCTAGGATAGATCTTTCTTTGGGGAAAGCTTTTGATGTCTCAAGTAAATTGTTGACTGTGTAGACTAGGAGTTCCTGTTTTGTGTCTAGTCAGAGGTAAGATGTGTTAGCTATTACTTTTTATTCTGAGATACAGTTCTGTTTAGAAATTTGTTAATGTGGATGGTTGAGTTTCTTAGTGCAGTAACTAAACTATTGGGAAATATTTTACATTTTTTCTTCCATTTGAATGAAGAGTGGAAGACTGCTTGAAGTAGAAATTCTGTTAGATTCTTTTTTTAAAAGTAAAAGTAATTAAACATCAACTTCTGCAATACCAGGAATTATTTCAGAAGTAAATAATGGTTTTGCTGATTTAGAATTAATTTTTAAAAATATTGCAGACTCTCTGCCTTCTAGTCAGCATAATTTTTGTTTTTTGAGTTGGAGTCTCACTATGTCACCCAGACTGGAGTGCAGTGGCCACTCCCGGCCACCGCATCCTCAACCTGCTGGGCTACGGCAATCCTTCCGCCTCAGCCTTCCAAGTAGCTGGAACTACAGGTGCGTGCTACCACACCCGGCTGATTTTTGATTTATTGTAGAGATGAGGTCTCGCCAAGTTGCCCAGGCGGGTCTCGAACCCACGGGCTCAGGCAATCCACTCACCTCAGCCTCCCAAAGCGCGGGATTATAGGCTGAGCCACCGAGCCCAGCTTAGTCAGCATATTAATAAAAATATAATTTCTGAGCTTGATAAGGTATGGTGTTATAGCATAATTAATAAGATAACACATAGGAATAAATGTTATAGCACCCCTATAACCCTCCTCCTCTTCCTCCCCGCCCCGTTCCATTCTTCTCCTCTTTCTTCCTCTTCCCTCCTTCCCCTTTCTCCTCTTCTTTCTCCCACTTCCTTCTCCTCCTTCGATCTCCTCCCCTTCTTTCAGAATAATGCCGTAGTTCTATATTCCACAGCCTTGAAAAAACCCTTATAGAAGACATTTCTTCTAACAGTCTTGAGTTCTAAGCAGCTTGACTGTGATTTGGAATGTTTAAACACCACTATCTTCCATCGTAATAAAGTTAAAATGGAGATTTTAAATAAAATTAAACCTGGGAAGATTTTGGTACCTCTGTTTTCATAGCCTCTAGCCATTGGACAAAGTATTGTATTTCATGTTTCCTCACTCCCCTACACGTACAAATGCTGTTTTGAAGATGGCTACTTCTAATCAGTGTGACTTGTTGACTTATTGAAGAACTATTTAGTGATGAATTTTAAATGGAAAATATGTGGATCTGTTGGTTTAGAAGGTTTTATTTCTGGGTTAACAAAAGGCCTTGGCCGGGCTCGGTGTCTCAGCCTGCAATCCCACGCCTTGGGAGGCCGAGGTGTGTGAATTGCCTGAGCCCGCAGGTTCGAGACCCACCTGGACAACTTGGTGAGACCTCATCTATACAATAAATCAAATAATTAGCCGGGCATGGTAGTGCGCGCCTGTAGTTCCAGCTACTTGGAAGGCTGAGGCGGA
>NW_007248122.1:185203-198291 GCF_000164805.1 Carlito syrichta
GAACCCGCAGGCTCAGGCAATCCACTCACCTCAGCCTCCCAAAGGCGCGGGATTACAGGCTGAGACACCGAGCCCGGCTTCAAGTAATGTTTTCATGTGTAACGTTTTTCCACCACCCAGCTTATAAATTTCAGAATGATCAGCATAATATAATACCATTTACAAATTCTGGAGACAGAGCAGAAATACTTTGAGAACCAAGGGAACTGGTTAATTTTTAAAAATAATTATTATTTTCCATATTTAAGTAAATAGACATTTCAAGGAATTGGTGTGTCTTTAATATCTTTTATAAAGTGTTTTCTGCTGACACTGTGTCATTTTGTTTCTAGGTTGCTGCTAATACTCCAAGTATGTACTCTCAGGAACTATTCCAGCTTTCTCAGTATCTACAGGTAAAAGTAAATCTTGGCAGTTCTTTGTCTTTAAAAGTAGAATTAAACAACTTAGATTTTATTTTGCCAGTTCACAAATATAAGATTTAAAATGTTGACTGGATACAAGTATAAAATAAATACCTTTTCAAAGAAGACTGAAGGATTAAAAATAGATTTTATGAAGACGGCATAAAAGAGTCAAGTCTAGAGAAGATAAGCTTCCGTATAAGATACTTTTTTTTTTTTTTTTTTTTTGAGTTGGAGTCTCACTCGGTCGCCCAGACTGGAGTGCAGTGGCCGCTCCCGGCCACCGCAGCCTCGCCTGCTGGGCTCCGGCTATCCTTCCGCCTCAGCCTTCCGAGTAGCTGGAATTACAGGCATGCGCTACCACGCCTGGCTGATTTTTTGATTTATTGTAGAGGTGAGGTCTCGCTGCCCAGGCGGGTCTCGAACGCGCGGGCTCAGGCAATTCACTCACCTCAGCCTCCCAAAGGCGTGGGATTACAGGCTGAGCCACCAAGCCCGGCCCATTTTTTTTTTTTAAATATGAGAAGGTTCCAAAACAGTTATTTATCTATGACTTTTTCTTTTTTTTTGAGACAAGGTCTCACTCTGTCACCCAGGCTGGGTTGCACTAGTATAATCATAACTCAGTGTTATTTCAAACTCCCAGGCTCAAGTGATCCTCCTGCCTTAGCCTCCTCAGTCCCAGAGTAGCTTGGGCTATAGGCACATGCCACCATGCCCGGCTAATTTTTTAATTTTACATAAGGATGAAGTCTCACTATGTTGCCTGGGCCCAAGCGATCCTCCCGCCCCAGCCTTTCAGAGTGCTGGGATTACAGGTATGAGCCACTGCATCTGGCCCATAAATGACTTTTAAATAAAGGTCAACTTGTAGAGATTTTGGTTGCTTAATAATATTAACAGCAAGTAATTATCTACCACTTATTTTATGCCAAACTCCATTCTAGCTCTTTACCTATATTAATTTATTTAATTGTCATAGTAATCCTAAGGTACATATTTTATTCTCATTTTTATAGATGGAGTAAATGAGGGACAGAAGATTTAATAATTTATACAATATCAAACGTTTAGTATGTAGTAGAGCTGAGAATTGAACCCTAACAGCCAGACCTCAGATTCTCTGCTCTTAACCACTGTGCTGAGCTGCTGGATTCATAGAAAAATTTCTTAATAGAGAAAATAGTAGGAATAGGCTCCTGAAGAAGGTAACAGGGCCATACAAATTGTTACAAAGCAAAAAAAAAAGACCAGGTGCCCTGGAACAGGCCTGTAATCCCAGTAATTTGGGAGGCCAAGGTGAGGGAATTACTTGAGCTCAGAAGTTCAAGACCATCTTGGACAACATGGCAAGACTTCATCTCCACAGTAAAAGCTGAGCGTATTGGCTTGTCTCTGTATTCCCAGCTACTTGGAAGGTTGAGGCAGAAGGATTACCTAAGTCCAGGAGGTTGAGGCTGCAATAGCCATGATCATGCTACTGTATTCCAATCTGGGTGACAGAGTGAGACTCTGACTCGGAAAAAAATAGATAAATAACAAAAAACAAAATCTTGTTTGCTTTTTCTATAAAAACCAGTGTTCTTTTTTTAATTATTTGGGTTAGACTGGTTCCTGTTACTCTGGTGAGGAAGTATGGTTAAGGAAGACCTGGATCAAGAGTTTAAAAATTGAAGTCTTTATTTTGCTTCTGCTGAATTAGTGCTGAACCTTGGATGAATCATTTTATACGTGCAGGCCCTCAGTTGTCTTTTGTTTTGAAAGACAAAAGAAAACCCATGATCCAGGATCTCTACGTTCTTTTGCAGGAATCAATCAGGGAGAGTAGTTCCACCTCAGTTAAGAATGTATAGATATGTGAAAATCAGCAGAAAATTATCAGTGTATTATTGGATCTTATCTTCCACTAGGTATAACGTATGCATAGAAAAACAGTTTTGCGCATTTGCACTTCAGTAGAGTATTTAAAAGCATGGACTATAGCAAGAATTCCCTTGATTTGATCCCTCACTTTACCTTCTGACTTGCTGGGAGAGTTGTTTAACACTTTTGTGACTATTTTCCTCATCTATGAAACATATATAGTAATGGCACTTACAGAATTGTGAAGAATAAAGTAATTAGTATATGTAAGGCACTTAGAACAGTGCCTGGCACATAGAGTATATGCCATAAATGTTGGTAGTCATTTGCCATTCAATGGGAAGTCATATTCGTTGACCTAAGTCTCTCTTATCCTTAGAGGTAGAAGAAAACTTTGAAATTAAGTTGGTCTAGACATCATTTTTCATATGAGAAATATGAAACTCACATAGATTAAATCATTTATCTAAGAGTGTATACTGCTGTTATAGTCATCATTGACAGTGAATCTTACCCTCTCTCTCACTCTTTCCAACTTTCTTGTCAGTTCTTTGAATGTTCCTAGTAGTCCTAATCATTTCATGTTCTTTTTCTAACTCTGAGAGAAAATTATACAGAAGTCTTTTCTGTATACATCCTCATTGAATTGCTAAAGTTCTAAAGGAAATTGTGAACCTTTTGCCTAAAAACTGGAATTGATGCATGTCATGTCTTAAAATTAAAAGACCATTCCTGGAAGTATTAGGTTTCTGTTAGGTTGCAGTTCGTGGAGTTAAGAAACTCTAAATATAATTGAGATAAAAAGGTGAAATTACACCATCTAGTGGAAGTAGGTTCTAAAGCTGTGGTTGGTTGGTGCTTTTGTTATTAAAGCTTTTTGTTGCATCTGCATAATTTTCTAAATATTAGGAATGTTATAAGAACTTAAAATAAACTAAGTATAGCCAGTGTTTCAATATGGATTTTTTTTTTTTTTTTGAGTGGGCGTCTGTCATCCAGGCTGGAGAGCAGTGGCATGCTCCCAGCCAACGCAGCCTCAACCTGCTGGGCTCAGGCGATCCTTCCACCTCTGCCTTCCAAGTAGGTGGAACTACAGGCACACGCCACCATGTCCGGCTAATTTTTTTGATTTACTGTAGAGATGAGGTCTTGCCAAGTTGCCCAGGTTGGTCTCAATCCTCTCATCTCGGCCTCCCAAAGTGCTAGGATTATAGGCATGAACCACGCGCCCGGCCTATTATGGATTTTGAGGTGGTATGGCTTTTATTAGATTATTTCATGTGTTATATTAAAATATAGTGCCTTTAAATCTAGTTAGACCAGATTTTCCCTAATCATTGTTTATCAAAGATGTAGAGAGCAATAAATTCATGCCATAAACCTCAGGTACTATGTTTGAAGCATATACTTCTCTGTTGAGGTGTCTCAGATGTATTAGAATAGTAAGTGTTCCCTGGATAATGCCAGGAATAGAACAAGGTGAAGAAGGTGTGCCAAAACCACAGCTAAATGCTGTGAGCATTTCACCTTGATCCCCAGTGAAGGAGAACCTCTTAACAGCTATCAAATGTTAACAAGTTACCTAGAGTTCAGGCTTTGCACACCAATGTCTATTTCTATAAAATATTCCTTCAGAGCTGCTAGATCATTATATATCTCCTTTATTATAAAGTTATATTGGACCAGTAATTTGATGAACTCTTACCTATTGTTGGCATATTAATTGCTGTTAAGTGTTATACAATCAAGGAAAGAATCAGAGCACTTGAAAATGCAATAGGCTTTGAGTGAAGTGTTCATTCTTTATATATATTTATATATATATATATATTTCTATAAATAGCTTCTTTTTTTTTTTTTTTTTTTTTTGAGTTGGAGTCTCACTCTGTCACACAGACTGGAGTGCAGTGGCCACTCCCGGCCATCGCAGCCTCGATTTGCTGGGCTCCGGTGATCCTTCCGCCTCAGCCTTCCAAGTAGCTGGAACTACAGGCGCGCGCTACCACCCCCGGCTAATTTTTTTTGGATTTATTGTAGAGATGAGGTCTCACCAAGTTGCCCAGGCGGGTCACGAACCCGCGGGCTCAGGCAATCCACTCACCTCAGCCTCCCAAAGGCACGGGATTACAGGCTGAGCCACCAAGCCCGGCATAAATAGCTCTTTTTTTCCGAGTCGGAGTTTCATTCTGTCACCCAGGCTGGAGTGTAGTGATACGTTCACTGCCACCGCAGCCTCGACCTGCTGGGCTCAGGCAATCCTTCCACCTCTGCCTTCCAAGTAGCTAGAACTACAGGAACGCACCACCACACCCAGCTAATTTTTTGATTTATTGTAGAGATATGGTTTTGCCAAGTTGCCTGAGTTAGTCTCGAACCCCTGGGCTCAGGTAATCCTCTCACCTCGGCCTTCTAAAGTGCTGGGATGATAGGCGTGACACCGCACCTCGCCTAAATAACATTTTTAAAGGAAAAATTAAAAGCTATTTATATTGTAGATGTCATCCTTGTGCAATTAAAACCCTTATGAAGTATCATTGCTGCTGACCAGATTATTTGGGCTTCAGTTAGAATGAGTTTGTTCTAAGAGATATACAAAGGGTGCCCAAAAAATGCAGACATTTTTTAAAGGGAAAAAACTTTTAAAATTGTAATACTCAATATATATCAATAACAAAAGATGAATACAAGTCATGTTTGACCTTTGCAATTACAAGAGGGGCTCAAAGTGGTTACCCTCAGTGTCCAGATACTTCTGATTATGGCATACTACTGCAGGGCTTGTTGCTGTGCGAGGCCTCCCAGATCTTCCCTTGTGCACATCACACACAGTAGTACCATGTGTCTCAGACTTATCACAGATGCTTGCAATTGTTAGCCGTGTTGGAGGTTCTATTGTATACTCCCGCCTCCGTTGTCATTGTACTTCCATATTCTCGAATTTCAAATACTACTTCAAAATGACCTTGTGCTCCTCGAATGACAATTGTGCTTCTACCTTTTCTTTTACTGTTCTGCCTGCTGCATGGTGATGCTAAGTATTCATTTGATTAATGCCATCTTTTGAGCGAATATTGTATTACACATTGCTACTGTAATTCAATTCAACTTAGAAAAATAATACATAGATAACATCGCTTAAAATGTGTACAGATTTTTTTGGCACTCCTGGTATATTCAGGTCCAGGACATTACTGTCCACTATTATAGACTTTATAAACACTATACACCTAGACTACACTCAATTTATTAAAAGTTTATTTTAAAAGTTTTTCTTTCTTCAGTAATAAATTAGCCTTAGCTTACTGTAACTTTTTTGTTGTTGTTTTTTTTTGGAGTTGGAGTCTCACTTTGTTGCCCTTGCTGGAGTGCAGTGACATGATCCCAGCTCACCACAGCCTCAATCTCCTGGGCTCAAGTGATCCTCTCACCTCCGCCTTCCCAATAACTGGGACTACAGGCATGTGCCACCATGCTTGGCTAATTTAGAAAACATTTTTTTTGTAGATACAAGCTCTCGCTATGTTACCCAGGCTGATCTCAAACTCCTGGATGCAAGCAGTTCTCCCACCTCGGCCTCCCAAAGGGCTGAGATTACAATCATGAGCCCCCTCACCCACCAACTTTTTTTTTTTTTTTGAGTTGGAGTCTCACTCTGTCACCCAGACTAGAGTGCAGTGGCCGCTTTTGGCCACCGCAGCCTCAACCTGCTGGGCTCCGGCGATCCTTCCACCTCAGCCTTCCAAGTAGCTGGAACTACAGGCGCGTGCTACCGTGCCCGGCTCATTTTGATTTATTGTAGAGATGAGGTCTTGCCAAGTTGCCCAGGCGGGTCTCGAACCCATGGGCTCAGGCAATTTACTCACCTCAGCCTCCCAAAGGCGCGGGATTACAGGCTGAGCCACCAAGCCCAACAACTTTTTTTTTTTAAGTAAGTAGAAGGAGTACACTCTAAAATAACAACAAAAAATATATTATAGTAGCCAGTAACATAGTTGTTTATTGTTAACAAGTATTATATACTGTACATAATTGTATGTGCTATACTCTTATACAACTGGCGGTATAGTAGGTTTGTTGACACCAGCACCTCCACAAACACACAAATAATGCCTTGTTCTACAATGTTAGGATGGCTGTGAAATCACTAAGTGATAGAAATTCAACTCTATTATTATCTTATAGGGCCACTATTATATATGCAGTTTATAGTTGACTAAAACATCATCATGTGGTGAATGATTATGTGTGTGGAGATACAGATACATGTGTGTGTGTGCATATAAAATGCAAGCCTGAAACATTTATTAACTTTTTCTAGTCTAGGTTTTTAAACACTCACTCTTCTAAATTATGAGTAAAAAGAAGAAAAACAGGTGTCTTGTTTTCTGTTATGGGGGAAGTTGTAGCTAGGGCACCTCTAATAGCAGTACTTTCAACCCAACAAATGAGGGTAAAATGCTGTGGCCTATATATATAGTAATTGCCCCTTATCTGCATGGGATACATTCCAAGACCTCTAGCAGTGGATGCCTGAAACTGCAGATAATACCAAATCCTATTTGTACTCTGTTTTTTCCAATATATAAAGTTTAACTTGTAATTTAGGCACAGCAAGAGATTAGCAACAAGTCATAAAATAGAACAATTGTGATAATATACTGTTATGTGAATAAAAGTTATGTGAATGTGGACTTTCTCTCTTTTTGTCTCTCATACAAAATCTTATTGTACTGAAACCATGGAAAGGAAAACTAGAGATTGGGCATGGTGGCTCAAGCTTGTAATCCAAGCACTTTGGGAGACCAGGGCAGGAGGATTGCTTGAGCCCAGGAAACTGACCAGCATGGGCAGCATAGTGAGATTTTTTTTTTGTCTCCACAAAATATTTTTAAAAAATTAGCCTGGCATGGTGGTGTGTACCTGTAGTCCCAGCTACTCAGGAGACTGAGGCAGAAGGATCGCTTGAGCCTGTGAGTTTGAGGCTGAAGTAAGCTATGATCATGCCACTGCACTCCAGCCTAGGTGATGGAGTGAGACCTTGACTCAAAAAAAAAAAAAGAAAAAGAAAAAAAAAGGAAAACTAGAGATAAGGGGGGACTACTGTATATTTTACAAAGTATTATCAAGTTTGAAATATATCAAGTGAGATATAGTATGAGAATATTTTCGAATGTGCTAAAAATTTGTCACGCCTCAAAAGAATCATGCTGAGTTTATTAGAATTTCTTTTGTGATTTATAATGTTAGGAGGCCTTACATCGGGAACAGATGTTGGAACAGAAATTAGCCACGCTTCAGCGGCTACTAGCAATCACCCAAGAGGCTTCAGATACCAGTTGGCAGGTATTTCATTTACTTTCATATTCAAGAAATTTTAACATCGTTTAATATTCCATACATGTGAAATGATTAAAACTAAAATTTGGTAGCAATCAAAGGCAAAATTATTTTCTAATGGACAATCATTAAAACTTTACCATTTTACAGTGTTAAATTGGTCAGTTTTATGATTTTATATCTTTTGTTGTCAATAGCAACCTTTTTGATATACATGTTTTTCAATTACTCTGGAGTTTTATTTATATTTAATTTTTCTTCAACAGGCTTTAATAGATGAAGATAGACTCTTATCACGATTAGAAGTTATGGGAAACCAATTACAGGCATGCTCCAAAGTGGGTATTAATCTCAAATATGTAAAATAAAATGCGTAGTTTTTAATGTAACTTTATTTCTTCACTTTCGTCTTGGGTGTATGCTAAAACTTTATGCATTTTCACAGTTCTTTTAAATCTTTTGTTATGAGAAATTTCAGACATTCATGTAAGTAGAAAGAATCATATTATGAATACTCATGTACAACTCTCTTTCTTTGTTATATTGCTGTTGATATTGGCTAAAGAAACTGGGTTATTTGCCCTCTAGAATTTCCCTCAATCTGCATTATTTTTTAAACATTCTTCTAGCTCCCCCTCCTACCTCATAAGTTAGTAGTTTGATCAAAAGATTTTATCTGAATTAGGTTCATTTTTTTTTCCCAACAACATTTTATGAATGGTATTGTGTTATTTCACCAGGGGCAGCATCTAGCTTTTCTTTTCAAGATCTTATCTGTCATTGATCATCTTTGCCTGAATTTACTATTTTGTTAAGGGCTACAAAAATAGTGATGTAATTATATTATTCTCTTTGTTTATTTATCTGAATTACTATTATAAAGAGAAGTTTTCCCATATCAACCATTTGTTTACTCTGAGGGACATTTTCTACAGGAAAAGCAAGATGAGTGATTTTTCTCCTTATTTTCTGGATTTCAAAATAATGAATTGATTCCTTTGCATCCAACAAGGAATGACTATGAAGTGTTTTCTCTTCTCCCACTTAGATTTAAACATATTTGATGTTTTAAAATCTATTGCTGTTGTTTTCTTATTGATGCTTAAATTATTCCATCTTTGATCTATTTACATCTCTTCAGGCTGGCTCCTGAGTCCTTTTGATAAAACCCTAGCAGACTTTGATAACTTCCTTCTATCATTCTGGACAAGATATTCCAGGCTCATCTTGTATATTTCCTGCCCCAAACATGGAGTCTGCTTTTCCCCATTGCGCTCTTATCCCTTTTGATTTAACCATTATTTTAAAATGCATGGTGCCTTTGAAGGTAATTGATTATTTTTGCCCACAGATGTAAATATGGTGGCTTGCAGAAAATATGACTAATATAAGAATAATTTTATATATTTGAGATAAATTCTCAATTGCCTCAGACTTTTTTTGTATTGGAAGTAGAAATGAATACATTTGTGAAGGCATAATTTACTGATGCAGCTTTTAAATACAGCTTTAGATGGTACATTGCCAGCATCATTTGTGTTTGGAGGTTCCTTCATATAGAATTTAAAGAGTATCATAATGTGTTTTTCAAATAGTAAATGCTTTAAAAAATTTGCTATATTTTAAATATCTTTTATTCTAGAATCAAACAGAAGATAGTTTACGGAAAGAACTTATAGCATTACAAGAAGATAAACATAACTATGAGACAACAGCCAAAGAGTCCCTGAGACGGGTTCTTCAGGAGAAAATTGAAGTGGTTAGAAAACTTTCTGAAGTTGAGGTATTTCCATTTAAAAAACACTAAATTATAGTGTGATTTTTTTTTTTTAAGATTTGAACATTCCAGGATACTTTAAATTTGAGTATTATTATATAGCTAGGAAATACTTTGTGTCTGCCAAGTGGAAAGGGACAGTTATGCTGCTTTCATTGACAGGAATTCTCAGCATAACCATGTGAGTTCTGGTGCTTATGTTCTCTCGTCAGTGACTGAGGAAATAAAAGCCTACCCAGGGATTCTTACTGTTTGCACTCTGCTTAAGATTCAGCATCCACACAGTGGACCATGAATGTACCAGGGAATTGATTTCTTGTCACTTGGTTTTGCTTGGCTTCTAGTTGAGGATGGTCAGTGTAAGGCCAAGAACCCACACCACATGTTACTTTTATCCATCCTCCAGAGAGAAAAACTAACTTAAGTCTTATGCTTTTGAAGTTCAAAAGGGAAAATATCTCAAAGTCCTTTCTAGATCTTTTGGGAACAATAAAAATGCAATTCTCATTACTTAAAAAAAAAAAAAACGAATTTATAATACAGGTATTTTTTGAACCACTGTGAAATTATCATAGGCATTATGTAACACTGAATTTGGTTAAAATGCCCTATAAACTAAATAGTAAGCATACCCTTTCTACAGGTGTAGTTTCTATAACAGCCTCTTCCCATAGTGCCTGATTCACTGTCATGTGATTCATTTGACATGTAAGGACAGAAAGTTGCCAGCTGCTTCTAATTTTCTTATTAAATTAATTGCTGTATATTATTAAACTTGCTTTCAAGAATTGATAGGATTAAAATCTTTGTGAGGTTCAAAGTCATGCTCATTGTCCTTTTAAATTTTAAGTATATAAAGGTAGATCCTCCTCCTGCCCCTCCCTTACTTTTTTTTTTCCAGATTCTTTGTTGTGTTTTCTGTTTTAGCATATACCTGAAGTAAACTGGAATTCTTATGTTATTTAACTCAGCTTTATATAAAGTCCAGGGCAGATACTGAATTAGAATAGCCCATCATTGTACTTTTTATGAATTGAGAAGGAATTCTAAATAACAAATGCACATTTATTCTAAATAAAAATTGCCTATATACTTGAATTGCAGCGAAGTCTGAGTAATACTGAAGATGAATGTACCCACCTGAAAGAAATGAATGAACGGACTCAGGAAGAATTAAGAGAATTAGCTAATAAATATAATGGAGCTGTTAATGAAATTAAAGATTTATCTGATAAATTGAAGGTATGTATTTACTCAGTTTGAAACTATGTTAGTCGGGCAATCCCCTCGGGTCCCCTCCCACTGTGGGAGCTTTTCTGTCCTCTTAATAAATTCTGCTTCCTCAAAAAAACAAAAGAAAGAAAGAAAGAAAGAATATTAGTCTACCGCCATTACTGCCATACCACCCTGAATGCACCAATCTTGTCTGAAAGTATGTTAAGCAAATCTTCCCTAACACACTATATAGCTTAAGAATTTAAGTATTGCTGAATAGTTGTAGATATAAAATTTGATTATGGTTGAAATTTATAGTAGAAATTAGGTGCTTATATTTCATTTAGCCCAATCTTTATTACCACAGATAATTGAAAGCCTATAAAAACTGACACAGTTCCTCTGGTTGAATATGCAGTCAGTGTTTCACAACAGACATCTTTTAATAAATAATGGAGATAGATGAGAATCAACAAATTTTTTTTTTAATGAGTTGGAGTCTCTCTCTGTCTCTCAGGCTAGAGTGCGATGGCACACTCATGGCTATCGCAGCCTTGACCTACTGGGCTCAGAAGTCCTTTTGACTCAGCCTTCCAAGTAGCTGGAGCTACAGACATGTAACCACACCTGGCTAATCAGATTTTTTAAAAATCTGAAACAGTTTATCTTCAGGCTATCCCAAAGGCAGAACCCAGCTATTTAGTACTGGAACACGTCCAGAGGGAATCTTGGAATGATCTGCTTGACACCTTATAGCTTTCAGAGATGCTGTTAACTCTACTTCAGTTGTCATTCTCTCTATCTATGGGACATTTAAAATAAGGATATATCAAACCATAGGGTAGTGTCTAGTTGGTCCTTTAAAATATATATATATTTAGCCAGGCTTGGTGGCTCGGCCTGTAATCCCACGCCGTTGGGAGGCTGAGGTGAGCGGATTGCCTGAGCCCGCGGATTCGAGACCCGCCTAGGCAGTGAGACCTCATCTCTACAATAAATAAAAAAATCAGCCAGGCGTGGTAGCGCATGCCTGTAATTCTGGCTACTTGGAAGGCTGAGGCGGAAGGATCGCCGGAGCCCAGCAGGTCGAGGCTGTGGTGGCCGGGAGCGGCCACTGCACTCCAGTCTGGGCGACAGAGTGAGACTCCAACTTAAAAAATAAATATATATATATATATATATATATTTTTTTTTTTTTAAAGAGACAGGGTCTCTGTCTGCTGTGATGTAGTCATAGTTCACTGCAGCCTTGGACTCCAGCCTCCTGGGTAGCTAGGACTACAAGTGCCCGCCACCATACCCAGCTAATTATTTTTTTGTAGAGAATGGGATCTCACTTTGTTGTGCAGGCTGATCTCGAATTCCTGGCCTCAGGCAATGTTCCCGCCTTGGCCTCCCAAAGTGCTAGGATTAAAAGTATGACCCTCTGCTGCTGGCCAATCCTTTAAACTCTTACAGCTGAGTTTCTGAAAATCCATCTTGATGTAGTTCAAATTATGGGTTGAGTGCCGGGAAGGTACACATTTGTTACAGAAGACCAGAGCATACCTCTCCTTGCTATGGTTGGTTAACCTGTGATAATTTTAAAGATTAGTCTTGTTGAAAGGAGGTTGTCTTCATGTATTGTCTTAGTACATCTGTTAGTATAAAGGAATACCTGAAGTTGGGTAATATATAAGGAAAAGAGGTTTATTTGACTTACTGTTCTGCAGGCTGTTCAAGAAGGATGGCATCATCTGCTTCTGGTGAAACTTAAGGCTGCTTCCACTTATGGTGGAAGGCAAAGTGGAGCTGACATGTGGAGAGAGATCACATGGCGAGAAAGGAAGCAAGGAGTGGGGAAGTGACAGGCTCTTTTTTTTTGTAGGAACTAATAGAGCGAGAATTCGCTAATTATCCTGAGGACAGCACCAAACCATTCATGAGGGGTCTGACCACATTACCGAAACCCCTCCCATTAGGTCCCACCTCCAACATTAGGGTTCAAATTTCAACATAATGTTTTGAGGGGACAAACATCCAAACTATAACAGGTCTTTTTGAATAGTACTTATACCATCATCCATTTAGCTGTGTAAACAATTTTGTTTAAACTTTCAGAATAAGTTAAATTTTAGAAGTTACGAACAAATTGAAATAATAGTAACTTTAGGGAAAAATCTTACTTCTTTCTTTAAAAATGCAGAGGTTTTCACTTTTGCCCTTTATGTGTATTGAACCTGCTTTGCTTGCTCCAAGTTTTTCTCGCCTAAGTGTTACAAAGGAGTAACCCCAACGCAAATCACTTTTTACTTCAGACCTTTGTCTTTGTCTTCTTTGCTTATTATTTTATTTTTTTAATTTTAATCAATTTTTTAAATGATATTGTGGGGTACAGTTAAGGGTTAGGTATACAAATATGCTCCGTTCAGGAACCCTTGTTGATAAGAGGTGTCTCCTCATCCCCAGACAGATATTTACTACTGTTAATCCCATCTCCCTTCCCCTCCCCC
>NW_007248122.1:198345-203916 GCF_000164805.1 Carlito syrichta
ATGGTTGGTTCCAGGTTCTTGCTATTGTGAACAATGCTGCGATAAACATACGTGTGCAGAAAAACCAGATTTCTTTTTTTTTTTTGAATCAGAGTCTCACTCTGTTGCCCAGGTTGGAGCGCAGTGGCACGCTCACAGCCACCACCCTGCTGGGCTCAGGTGATCTTTCCGCCTCAGCCTTCCAAGGAGCTGGAACTACAGGCATGCACCACCATGCCCAGCTAATTTTTTCATTTATTGTAGAGACGACGTCTCTTCATGTTGTCCAGGCTGGTCTTGAACCCTGGGCTCAGGTAATCCTCTCACCTCGGCCTCTCAGGTGCTGGGATTACAAGTGTGAGCTACTGCACCTGGCTGGAAAACCCAGCTTTCTAAACACATTCTAGAAGTTTAAGTGAATAAAGGCATTCTTGGCTTAGGCCTCTTAAACAAGGTCAGGTTTTATTAAATAACTGAATTTTTTTCTTTTTCATTAGGTAGCAGAGGGGAAACAAGAGGAAATCCAGCAGAAGGGACAAGCTGAGAAAAAAGAATTACAGCATAAAATAGATGAAATGGAAGAAAAAGAACAGGAGCTCCAGGCAAAAATAGAAGCTTTGCAAGCTGATAATGATTTCACCAATGAAAGGCTAACAGCTTTACAAGGTAAGTTAGCTAATTCCAGAAATTGATTTAATTTGATTTTTTTTTCTTTTTATCTGTGAAATATCTTTTTTTGGACTTTTATTTACAGTACGGTTAGAACATCTTCAGGAGAAAACTCTTAAAGAATGCAACAGCTTAGGTAGGTGTCATCCATATTTCTTATTTAAAGCTGAATTTTATCACTAAACTTTTGACCTTGTTTACTGTCTCACATTGGGAGTTGATTTTAAGGGACATTTTACATTTTAGTCATAAAATATCTACACTCTTTTAGAAGATTTTCTTTAAAAATATGTTTGGTTGCCACCAGTGGGCACCATTGTTTAGTCCTTGAGATGAATAAAATTTCTGCATATGAGATGTTCTACTTAGAGATATCTAATTCTAAAAAGTATATGAGCAGCAGGGTCCTTTTTCTTTTACTGTTCATTGGAAGTCCACTAAATAGTTTTAGCTTTTTCTTTGCACTAATATAAAATGGCAAGTTGAACCCTTCTTGTAAAAATATATTCGAAGTGTTCTATACAATCTCAGTCTTAGCAGGAATAAAAAAAAACCATGGTTACACTTGAGACCAGTTTTAAAGTAATACTTTCTTTGATCAGGCAATGATATACTGTCTTAATCCTAGGGATACAAGTTGATGACTTCTTACCTAAAATAAATGGGAGCACAGAAAAAGGTAGTGTAAAAAAATTAAATATTTTTTCTTCATGATATCTTTTTATTATTTAAGCAGGATAAAGAGCTCAGAGTTTTAAGTGTTTGGAATGAAAAGCATGCTGTCACAGATCGTTGAACCCCATCTTTTAAAATGAAGCTCTTCTTTATTGTATAAGACTTGATGCTATGATCTGTTCTTAGATATCCCTTGTTATATGGAAATTTCTATTTTAATTAGAAGAAAATGATTAAGTTCAACTTTAGTAATAGCTTATATAATGTAATTCTTTTTCTCCCACTATATTTTTCTAAGAGCTATACTACCATTTTGTTCATCAAGTTCTGCTTCCAGTGATAATTGACTCCCGTTTTTTTCTGACAAACCTGGTATCCTTATATTTGGACCCCCATTTTTAATGTTTGAGTTTATTTAACAGCCCATTGAGCCCTTGGACATGACACAGAAACTGCTTTGTTTATTCACCCATTTCATTGATTAGAGAGAACAGGGTCAGTTATTTCTGCCATGAAACATTTTTTGTTAGTTCTTGGTTCTGTGACCTTTCCTTCTGGATAGTATTGGTTCTCTCTTGCCAAAATCTTATAGCCACTATCAGTTTTCTTACTACTAGATGGGTTGTTTTTCACCCAGTGGCTTCTATAATCCTTCTGTCTCAAAGATCTCTAGGAACCTCCTTCCCTTGCCTTTCATCCAACATTAATTGAGCACCAACTATGTGCCAGAGCCTGACCTGGATGCTTGGAGTATAAAAAAAATGAAACTGTTTTCTGTATTTACCAATATGTGTTCCTGTCATCTCAGTTTTATACAAAAGTTAGTGGAAGATATCAAGATCAATACCCAGAACTTCTTATTAAATACTTTTTCCGTGTATCAGGGGATATCATTATAGTTCTTGGGCAGCAATCAGCCTGTGATAAAGTTAGGAGATGGGTTTTTTGGTGTTGCTTTGTTTCTAACCAAGAACTGATTAAATAGGGTCAAGTATTGTGTATATGTGAGCTAGAAGGTCAACCCTTAAATTGCTTATATAACACATTTTGAAACTCAAAAAAAAGTTTTATTAGTCATTGTTCTTTGGATTATTCTATGTATGTTTCACAAAATACACTGACTTTTAAAAATTCCAGTTTGATTGGGTTTTAATTTGAGAATTTTTAAAGGTGTAGTTTATATTCATTGTACCAAAATTACTAGTTGCTGTTCATTAAGTATATTATATAAAACTTATGTAAGATGAGTTAATTCTCATCTTCTAAAAAGTATTGTCCTTAAGTTATTATTATTATTATTTTTGAGTTGGAATCTCACTCTGCACCCAAACTGGAGTGTGGTGGCATGCTCCCAGCCACCACAACCTCGACCTGCTGGGCTCTAGAGATCCTTTCGCCTCAGCCTTCCAAGTAGCCAGAAGTACAGGCGTGTACTACCACGCCCGGTTAATTTTTGATTTATTGTAGAGATGAGGTCTCGTCAAGTTGCCCAGGTGGGTCTCGAACCCGTGGGCTCAGGCAATACACTCATCTTGGCCTCCCAAATTGCTGGGATTACAGGCTGAGCTACCAACCTGGCCCCTTAAGTGATTTTATATTTTTTTAATTATTTTGCTTATTTTTCTCTTTCTGGTGTGCACACTTTTTATTTAAATCCATCATCACCCTGTCGACTTTATATTTCTTAGTAATGTTAGTATTAATCCAAGCTGGAAACCTTCTATTCCTTCAGTTAAGAGAATCCTTTTACATATGTGAAACCATCTTTGCACTGTCAAATTGCTGTTTACAATTTTTTGCCAGTTCTAATTAATTTAGATAAGAATAGTAGTAGACTATTTTATATTGTAGAATAGTTATAATCTCCTTGATTTAAAGCTAAATGAGTTATTTTAGATACTTAAAGATAACTCCTTGCTATAATTATTGTTTTCCTGTTGTTATGTGTGGCTTTTCAATGGTGATACATTGAGTAGTGTGAGTGACTAATAGAATATTTTATTTTATTATTTATTTTTTAAAGTTATTTATTTATTTGTTTGTTTATTTGTCAAAGCCTCACTCAGTCACCCAGGCTAGAGTGCAGTGGGATGCTAACAGCCACCCCAGCGTCGACCTGCTGGGCTCCGGTGATCTTCTGTCTCAGCCTTCCAAGTAGCCAGAATTACAGGCACACACTACCACACCTGGTTAATTTTTTTTTGTTTATTGTAGAGACTAGGTCTCACCTAGGTTCCTGGGGTGATCTCGAAGCATGGGCTCAGGCAATCCACTCCCCTCGGCCTCCCAAAGCTGGGATTATAGACCGAGCCACTGAGCCCAGCCAACTAATAGAATATTTTAAAGGAAACTAAGTAATAAGTTTTGAGATATACATAAAAACTTCATTATTCCAGATTTAGAGTTGACTTTGGAATAAGATGGGTTACTTATTCCATTCTGAATCACTTGTAATAATGAACCAGTTATCCAGTATGTCATTGTTACCAAAGTCTATAGCCATAATAGAATATGATTTTAACTAAAATTACTCTTTAAATAGTGGAGATAAAAAGCTGTAAGAGATTATTTTTTTAAATGTCTAGAGATGTTAAAATTAATAATATTTCTTTCTTCTGGGTGCGGTGGCTCATGCCTATTATCCCGGCACTTTGGGAGGCCAAGGCGAGAAGATTGCTTGAGTCCAGGAATTCAAGACCAACCCAACCAACATAGTGAGACCTCAACTCTACCAAAAAAAAAAAAAAAAAAATTAGCCAGGCATGGTGGCGCACACCTATAGTCCCAGCTACTTGAGAGGCTGAGGGCGGGAGAATCTCCTGAGCCCAGGAGGTCAAGACTGCAGTGAGCCATGATTGTGCCACTGTACTCCAGCGTGAACAACAGAGTGAGAACCTAACTCAAAAAAACAACAAAAAAGAGAAACTTCTTTTAGTGAAACTCATTTTTGAAATTATTTAAATGTAGCTGCTTAAAGCACAGGTTTTATACTGTAAATTTTTTGTGTGTCTTATCTAATAAGCATAATTTGAATAGATCTTTGAGAGTATAGGATACGCTATCTAAAAAGAAATATAATGAGAGACACATATATAATTTAAAATTTTCTGCTGGCAGTGGTGGCTTGTGCCTGTATTCCCAGCAATTTGGGAGACTAAATTAGTGGGTTACTTGAACCCACGAGTTTAAGACCAGCTTGGGCAACAAAGCAAGACCCTGTATCTGAAAAAAAGTTTTTTTAAAAGTTAGCTAGACATGGTGGCACACACCTGCAGTTCTAACTGCTTGGGAAGCAGAGGTGGGGCTGGGCTTGGTGACTCAGCTTGTAATCCAAGCACTCTGGGAGGCCAAGGCAAGTGGATTTCCTGTGCCCATGGGTTCGAAACCAGCCAAGACAACTTGGTAAAATCTCTTCTCTACGATACATAAAAAGAACTGCCAGATGTAGTAGCGCACACCTGTAGTTCTGGCTACTTGGAGGCTGAGGCAAAAGGATCCCCTGAGCCCAGCAGGTCGATGCTGGGATGGTTGTGAGTGTGCCTCTGTGGGTGACAGAGTGAGATTCCAACTCAAAAAAAAAAAAAGGAAGGAAGCTAAGGTGGGAGAATTGAGCTTGGAGTTCAAGGTTACAGTGAGCCATGAGCATGCCACTGTAGTACAGCCTGAATGACAGAGCAGCGAGACCTTGTCTCTTTAAAAAAAAAAATTTGGGGGATGGGAGGGAAAAAAAATTCTGGTAACCACATGAAAAATATTTTGAAAAGCCAGGTGCAATGGCTACAATACCATTTTAGCATAACGTCCCAACTACTCAAGAGTCTGTGGGAGGATACCTTGAGGCCAGCAGTTTGAGTACTTCATCCTGGGCAACATAATGAGAACCCATCTTTCTCTTTTTAAAAAAAAATTTATTTTAAAGATGTGGGGTACAATTCAGGATTAGCTAGATAGGTGGTCGTTGTACAGGTAAAGTTTGGGCCTCCCTTTGGTCCCCACTTTGCCTGGTTTGAGATCAGGTACTCTATTAATGTTATGTGCCCCTATTAATGTTATGTGCCCCCCTCCCAGCAGTTTCCCACTACTACCAATCCCTTTCTTTCTAGTATTATGATAAATGTTCAGGGTTCACTTATGAATAAAAACATGCGTTACTCAGTTGTTTGTTTCTGTGATAGATCACTGAGTCTTAAGTGTGTATGTGTGTGTTTTGTATATATATATACAAAACACACACATATAAAGAAACAG
>NW_007248122.1:204015-214594 GCF_000164805.1 Carlito syrichta
GCAGGTCGAGGCTGCGGTGGCCGGAAGCGGCCACTGCACTCCAGTCTGGGTGACTGAGTGAGACTCCAACTCAAAAAATAAATAAATAAATAAGAAACAGGTAAAACAAATTTTAATAACATATTGTATTTATCCCACAGTATCTAAAATGTTATTCAGTATTAATAAATATTAAAATTATTATTAATTATCAAGAAATTATTTCACATTACTTTTTCCCAAGTCTTTGAAATCTTTGTAGTTTTGTTTTATACTTATGGTATATCTCAACTAGAAATAGCCATATTTGAAGAGTTTAATAGCTACATGTAGCTAATGACTATAGTATTAAACAGCACAGGCATAAAAAAACAAAATCTATAGTAAACTCATATGTATAAATAAAATGTAGTTTAAGGTGAGTGGTTCATTGTTTATTTTATGTTTCTGTATCTTTTTCTTTACATCCCTAAACCCTGTTTAGTATCATAAACACTCCTTTGCCCCCAATAAATACCTGGTTCCTTTTGGATCATTAGTGGCATCTTTTATAGTTTTGGCAAAGTGAATTGCCAAGGGCCTGAAGTCAAGTAATGGAGTATTAAAAGTGTCATAATCCAAATACTGTACATTTATTATTGAACTAGTAATGCCTTTCCCTTATGTGTATAGGAGATGCTTTTCTAAAGGTTTTATACACACACACACACACACACACACACACACACACACACACACTTATTTTTGTATTAATCTTAGATTTCATCTAAACCAGTTTAGTAAATATTTTAATGTGGAGTTTATATGTTAAGATCAGAGTAGATAAAAGGTGATTTTTAGCTTGGTGAGTGGCAGTGAGATATCCTGCTTTAATAAATATCATCCAGAGTCCTATAGTATGGTCTAAAACTTGGTTTCAAATAAGTTTTATAAAGTGCTTTAGTTAGGTTAAAAGTTGGTTTCAAATGAGTTTTTATATCTAACATGATGATATAGTTTGAGTTTTGAAAGTGTTACCATGGCTTAGATAGGATTTATGTAAAACACTGTTTTACCTTGGTAATTACTATTTTATTGAGGGCTACTGTTGTGCTTTTCCTGGCTCCAGTTGGCTAATTTTATTGATTCGATTTTTGTTATTTCAAATTTCTGTTACAGTTGAAATGTTTTTTTCTTTTTTCTTTTTTCTTTTTTTTTTTTTTGAGTCGGAGTCTCACTCTGTCGCCCAGACTGGAGTGCAGTGGCTGCTCCCAGCCTGCGCAACCTCGACCTGCTAGGCTCCGGCGATCCTTCCACCTCAGCCTTCCAAGCAGCTGGAACTACAAGTGTGCGCTACCACGCCCGGCTAATTTTTGATTTATTGTAGACATGATGTCTCGCCAGGTTGCCCAGGCGGGTCTCAAACCCTTGGGCTCAGGCAATCCACTCACCTCGGACTCCCAAAGGCATGGGATTACAGGCTGAGCCACCGAGCCCAGCTTGTTTTTTTCTTTTTGAGGCTATACTGTATTCCTGTATAGTATTCTAAGTATGTGATGCATTGGTCTCTCCAAAACATGAGTTGTATCAACTTTTTCCCCCATGTTTTTGTTTTATACTGATGGTGACTACAAACTGAAGTCTCTACAAACCAGGTAACAGGATAAAGGATAATGATAGATTTGCATATAGAGGTAAAGAAGATGTCAAGAGAGGGTGAGGCTAGATCAGAGTGGGCCATGTCTGCCTCTCATGCAAAAGCGAGATGATTTAGGTAGGGTGTCTGGAGATGGAGGAGAAGGAAAGGAGGCTTTCATAAGGGAGAGTGGTGCTAACTCGTTGTCCTCATTGACATATTCTAGTACTTTTACACCTTCCAGGTAGTCATCATGTTGGAATATATTTTTAACTTCCAAAATCTATTTGGTAGTTTTGAGAGATACAAGTATATAGTTGAAGGATATTATTTAGATTCAGAAATAACTCTTTCAATCAAAGTAAATAAAAATTATTGTAAGAAAGGGGCTGAAACTTAATTAAACCACTATGCTAGATTTTTATTTTCTCCATCCATTTTTTTTTTTAAACCAAATTCTGTTTGACCTGAGAAAAACCATTTATCAGGCTCTTATTTTGAAATGTACAGATGCTGATTTTGATAACTTAGGTAGAGATAAACAATGTAATGTTCTGGTAAAATATGGGGTACAGATTAAGTGACTCAAAAGGGAAGATTACTTGTGAAATGGAAGTATAAAAACATCAGTTTCTTAAAATTTTTAAGGCATTACTTTATGATATTAAAGTATTTACCTTTTGCCTCTTAACTAAGACAAATAGCTTTGAAGAGGCACTATTAGAGAACAATCACTTGAAAATTAATTGAGTGATGACAGATAAAATTTTTTAATTGTTTAAATGTATTTGTTAAGTTCTAATGGAGAAAGGTATATTTTTAAAATGGGAAACCCCTTTTAAAGCAATATATTTATGTGATATTCTTTAGCTTTTTGGATAAAACTGCACCTTTAAAAGCTAACCAATTGGTGTACAAATGAATGATTATATAACCACAATCTTCAGTCACTTTACCTCTAAAATATGTCTGCTTTTAGTATTAAAGTATATTCGACTTTTATTAGTCTTAGAGTTACCCATGTTAATACATTTCAGTTTTTCTACATTTGCTGTTGATTTTCTAAGACAGCAAACCATATCCTTAAAGGTGTTTCTTTCTTTATTAGAACACTTGCTTTCAAAGAGTGGCGGGGACTGCACTTTTATTCATCAGTTCATAGAATGCCAGAGTGAGTACAGAGTATTTTTCACATTGATTTTAATGAAGTCAGGGGCTAAAATTAAAAAGTGAGTGGAATAATGAGGATCTCAATGTGTTTGTTGTAGAAGAAGTGTACAAAGGGCCATCTTCAGACAGCAGCGAACCGTTTCATACTATTTCTATTTCTCTCTTTGGAGAAAAATATTTCTGTTACATTTGGCTTCATAGATGGAGCTGAGCATTTTATATTAGCCTCCCCCCCCCAAAAAAAAAAAAAAAAAAAAAGGGGGGTTTCAAGCTTGTTAATTTTGGGGTTCTTAAATAAATTTCTTAGGTTAAATGGAGCCAAAAAATGATTACTTAGTTTGAGCACTCAGTTCTGAAGATGGTCCTCAGAGTAGCATGAGCTTTCTAGGGAGGGAGTAGCAGTAGATTTTTCTGAAATCTGATCTCAGCTACCTACCCTTGGGAAATTATACAGGACTATCTTTAAGAATATTTTAGAAGGCTTGGCACAGTGGCTCAGCCTGTAATCCCAGTATTTTGGGAGGCCAAGGTGAGAAGATTGCCTGAGCCCAAGGGTTCAAGACCAGCCTGGTCAACTTGGAAAGACCTCGTCTCTACAATAAATCATAAAAACTAGCCAGGCGTGGTGGCATGCGTCTGTAGTCCCAGCTACTTGGAAGGCTGAGGCGAAAGGATTACCTAAGCCCACAGGTCGAGGCTGCGGTGGCTGTGAGCGTGCCACTGCACTCCAGCCTGGGTGACAGAGTGAGATTCCAAAAAAAAGAAAGAAAGAATATTTTAGAGATAGATTGGTTTTTGAGGTGATTTAGACCTCTGCTGAATTCTCAGTACAAATATCTTGAATTCCTTGTTACTTGAGAGTCATGTAGCTGCTTATATCTATAAAAATCAGAAAGTTGTGATACTCTCTTTGTCTTGTTAGTGACAAGTAAAGGTCACCATATATAGTAAAGGTTTGTTGATAACATCTGTGCTTTTTTCTGTCAGGCATACTCTTTCTCAGGCACTATTATTTTTATGTTCTCTCTCTTTTTGAAATGGGTGGTTTTCCAAGTTTATTTGCTCATAATTTTATTTAGTGAATGTGTAGACAGATGTGATTCATCCCCCCAACCTAAAACTCCAGGAGCACTTGGGATCTGTAAGGGTCATACCTGGCGATTATAGCAGATACATTCAACAGATGAAATGTTAATGAGGAGGGAACCCAAGCAAACCAGAATTTATTTATTTAAAAGTGTGTATTATTCTTTCATGTTTAAATTTCAGCCGCCTCCGCTGCTCAAAACGGTTTTTGAGTTTGACAATTTGGGTGCCTTTTAGTGCTTCTGCCATTTTTTGTTTCACCTTTTCCCCATCTGCAGAACATTTCCCTTTGAGGATGTTTTTCATCTAGGGAAACAAAAAAAAGTTGTTCGGAGCGAGATGGGGTGAATAAGAAGGGTGGGGCATGGGATCATGCCATTTTTAGTCAAAAACTGCTGAACATTCAGTGTAGCGTGAGCAGGTGTGTTGTCATGGTAGAAGAACTAGGCACCTCTTTGCCACAACTAAGGACATTTCTTTTGCAAATTGTGATGCAGCCATTTCAAAACTTCCAGACAGAAACTTTGGTTGACTATTTGATCTGAAGGAACAAATTCCAAGTGGTACTACAAGGGGCCTGCCCTCTAAGAGAATTTTGGGTTTTTTTTGGGGGGAGCCCCTCATACTTCTTAGAGATCCTCCAAAATCATTTCCATTCATAATAGATTGAAGAGCTTCTGTTTTGGCAGCTTTAGCTACTCTGATATCAAGTGTAAGAGTTTGGTTTGGTTTAGTTTTTTGAGTTGGAATCTCTCACACTGTCATCCAGGCTAGAATGCAGTGGCATGTTCACAGCCTCGACCTGCTGGACTCAGACGATCCTTCTACCTCAGCCTTCCAAGTAGATGGTACTACAGGCGTGCACCACCACGCCTGGCTAATTTTTTGATTATTGTAGAGATGAGGTCTCACCAAGATGCCTAGACTGCTCTCAAACCCCTGGGCTCAGGCAATCCTCTCACCTCAGCCTTCCAAAATGCTGGGATTATAGGCGTGAGCCACTGCGCTCAGCAAGTGTAAGTTTACTATTACTTTGAGACAATTTATTTAATAAATATGGCATATTCCTTTGTCGTCTGTCCTTTTTGCAAATTGACTTTCCCCTTTAAAGTCTTTGTCCTTTTAAAACAGTATTTATAGGCCAGGCGCGGTAGCTCACACCTATAATCCCAGCACTTTGGGATTGCCTGAGCCTATGGGTTCAAGACCAGCCTGCAAAACTTGGTGAGACATCATCTCTACAATAAATAAAAAAAAAATTAGCGGGCATGGTGGTGCGTGCCTGTCCTTCCAGCTACTTGGAAGACTGAGGCGGAAGGATCACCTAAGCCCAGCAGGTCGAGGCTGCAGTGACCATGAGCGTGCCACTGCACTCCAGCCTGGACGACAGAGTGAGACTCCAACTAAAAAAAAATAACAATAAAAATAAAACAATATTTATAAAGCAAAGATTGGTGCACCTTTTTACTTTCTAATGACTAAATCTCACTTTTATGGGAAACTGGCACAGGGATTTTGAACAAAATAATAGTTATTCACAGAAATCAACTAAAAGGACATATAATCTACAGTACAAAACTTTAGAAGAAGTATTTTGTACTTACTTTTATTACATGTGATCATTCTTTGATTTTTTTTTTTTTTTGAACTTTTGGAACTTATATTTTGAGCCCAAAGAAATAACTTCTGGGTGCAGTGACTCACGTCTGTAATCCCAGCACCTTGCGAGGCTGAAGCAAGAGGATTGCCTGAGCCCAAGGGTTTGAGACCAGCCTGAACAATATAGCGAGACCTTGTCTCTACACTAAATCAAAAAATTAGCCAGGTATAATGGTACGTGCCTGGAGTTCTAGCTACTTGTAAGGCTGAGATGGAAGGATTGCCTAAGCCCAGCAGGTTGAGGCTGCAGTGCCTGTGATCATGCCACTGCACTCCAGCTTGGGCAACAAACTGACTCAAAAAAAAAAGAAGAAGAAGAAATAAGAACAGGCAGTTACCAGAATGATGTTACTCAGTTACAGTTTGCAAAACTCCTTTTACTTTGTTCTTGTTACTTGTTTACTGAAAAAAAAAGGCTACCTACTCAGGAGGTTGAGGCAGCAGGTATGCTTGAGCCTAGGAATTCAAGTCCAACTGTGGCAATGTAGCAAGACCTCCATCTCATTTAAAAAAAAAGCTTTAAAATTTTTAATGTCTTTTTTTGTTATTGAACATTTCATCTTAGCTATAGATGTAACACAGAATGATGGAATAATGTTTGTTTTAAATAGAGGATCACTGTTTGGAGACTTTTTTTTTTTGAGTTGGAGTCTCACTCTGTCGCTCAGATTGGAGTGCAGTGGCCGCTCCCGGCCACCGCAGCCTCAACCTGCTGGGCTCTGGCGATCCTTCCGCCTCAGCCTTCCAAGTAGCCGGAATTACAGGCATGCGCTACCATGCCCAGCTAATTTTTTTGATTTATTGTAGAGATGAGGTCTTGCTGCCCAGGCAGGTCTCGAACCCGCGGGCTCAAGCAATCCACTCACCTCAGCCTCCCAAAGGCGCGGGATTACAGGCTGAGCCACTGAGCCCGGCTGTTTGGAGACTTTTATTGCATTATAGTTACAGTAAATTCCATCATTGGGAATATTAGACAGCTAATAAAATGATGTGTATGAGAACTGTTTAATAATATGGGAAAATATTAAACATGTGGTACATAGAATTAAAAAAATCAAAATAGAAAGTCTCATTTTTGTGTATAGAAGGTGGACCAAAATACAAGTATACCCAGACATCTGAGTCCATTTGGTCCGTGAGATCAAATAGAGATAGTTAGACTCTAAGTTTAGGTAGCTAGGGAGAGGCCTATTAATGGAATCTGTTTGGTTTCTGAGTATCAGGTGGCAAGTAGTTTGGTTATTGATGATTCTAATTGTATCTCAAAATTTCCCAAATCTGTTTCGTTTCTTACCTTTGATTAGCCAGTGTTGGGAAAGTGAGGGTTGCCTCTGGTTTATTTTGTTTTCAGAAGGGACATTTCATTACTTTATGACACACTGCCATTGTGTAAACTATTGTTTAATAAGTGGTGTTACAAGAAAGGCAAATTCAGCAAGCATATTTCTCAAATGAATTTATAATCAATCACTTTTAAAATAATGTTGGATTACATATTTGTTAACAAGCACACACAAACTTTTTTGCCATTACTCTTACTGATAGGCATCTTAAACTGATTTATAATCATGACCACAAAATATATTCTGTGTGCAGTGGTACTTCCTAGTCTTGTTTCTAGTTTTTTAAAAAGCAAATGTTAAATATCTCGCCTTTCTTATTTACTCGTGCTTGCATAATATAAATTCATCTTGTGATTAAAATATTAGAAACCAAATAGTTTATTTCCATATTGTTCTTCATGTCTATCTTTAATATATTGGCAGATCTTTTAATTTATGAGTATGAATCCATAAGAGAAAATTTGGTTGTTGACTCTTTCCATTTAGAAGGTGATTTTATAGAAAATAAATGTGTCGGAATACATTTCAATTTGTTTTCCTTTTATGATAATACAGGCTTTAAAAAAAAAAAACTTTTTAGAGAAAAACTTTCAATCCCAGGCAAAGAGATTGGACTTTGAACCGATTTAAATATAATGTTTTGTATAATTTCAGAACTGCAAAGTAAATATTCTGTATAAAAAGATCCCACCACATACAGTCTAGAATTAGCAAGTAATTTCAGTAAAACTTGCTTAAAAAGCTTTTGCAATATTTTCTTCTTCAGGCATTCAGACATGAGCTTGGCTTAGGCAGAACTCCATATTCCTTGTTCACTGCAAATTTTAGTTACTTAAGGTTTACCATATAAACTTAATGGATGCATTGAGACATTTGTGTTCTGCTAAAGATGCTTTCTGAGTAAACAAATTGTTTTATGCATATCTATGAACTCTGTCACTTGGTTACCTTGTAGTCTTAGTGAAAAGATAAAGAGGTTTCGAAGAACATACTTTGGACTGCAGCGTGCCCCTTTGGTTTCTCTTGCTACTGTATGTCCTCGTGAGGACAGAGGCATCGCTACTGAATGCTAGAGAAATTTTCCTCTGAGGTCTAGTTTATAGAGACAAACTGTCCCTTTCCCCAAGGGCATCTCCCTCTTGATGATGGAGTTAACAAGTGCCCTAAAGTGAACCTCATGTCTTGTATTCTTAATCTATGTTTACTATGAGACTTAACTATTTTGTTAATATTATTAGTTTAATTCTCTTAATATTTCTTGTCTTTTTTTTTTTTAACTGATTTTCAAAAAATTCTCTTCCTGTCTCCCACCCCCATAACTGGGAAAAAATTATAGCCACTATCTGTGTATGCTTCTCTCATTCCTTCCTTTCTGTTAGGCCCTTGCTTGCACATAGAAATTGCCTTATTTGGAGTAATCCATTGAACTGATGTTGCATGTGTGACTAAATGTTTACTTTTCATCACTCTATGAGGTCAGCCTCTCTGAACAATCTCAGTATTATTCTGATTATATATTCTACTTGAAACAGATTTTTAGGTGTTCATTTTTTAAAACCTTTATTTCTGTAAGCCGGAGCAGTTTATTTATGGCAAAAAGAACAGAAAACACTTGGTATGTTTCCCTGCTCATAATAGGTTATGTTCCTATAATGAGAAAACTCTGAGTTAAAGTTAGATGTTAGCCAGGCTCAGTGGCTCAGCCTGTAATCCTGCGCTTTGGGAGGCTGAGGTGAGTGGATTGCCTGAGTGGATTGCCACGGGTTCGAGACCCACCTGGGCAACTTGGCGAGACCTCATCTCTACAATAAATCAAAACAAATTAGCCGGGTGTGGTCACGCGCGCTTGTAGTTCCGGCTACTTGGAAGGCTGAGGCGGAGGGATCGCTGGAGCCGAGCAGGTTGAGGCTGAGGTGGCCAGGAGTGGCCACTGCGCTCCAGTCTGGGTGACAGAGTGAGACTCCAACTCAAAAAAAAAAGCTAGATGTTGCTAATTTTTAAAATTTCTTTGGTTTTGATATGTCCAATCTATGATATACTGGAAATTTTTTTGTTTGTACTGATCATTTCCCTCGTCAACCAGTTTTCTAATATTTCTACCAGATATTTCTCCCAGTATAACTACACAAGTGATGGTCTTAAGTTCATACCAACAGTGTTTTGGTATGCAAGCTATTCCTTTTTTTAAATGATCTGTTTCTATATTCTTGAAATTTGTTCCTTTCATTTTATTTTCAGTCCTTGAATTCTAAATCCCTTTTCCCCTCTCTTCAGAGGAATTTTGGTGCGAATTCTGATTCTGTGTCTCATTGGCAATATGATTCTAGTCAAATTAACCTTTTTAAACCTCAGTTTCCTTGTTTATAAAATGGGATGATAGTACCTATCTCAGAATTATTGTGTAAATTAATTGAGATCATATTTACTAAGTGCTCTAAGTAATGCCTGGCACACAGAAATACGCATTAGTTGGTAGGCAGAAAACATATTTGGGACGGGGTTGGAGAGGTGTTAGTAGAAGCTGTGCATAATTACCAGTTTTAATACCATTTGTAAAATTTGGTGTCAAGTATATTATTTTGATGTCCTAGATGTAACATTTTTTGAATGAAACCCATTTTGAGATTTAGGAGTATTTTCTAGGTTGGCAGTTATAGCAGCAGATTGTCTAGTTATTTTATATTTACCTACTCCTCTCGTCCAGTCAGTTTGCTTAAGATTCCTAGGCAACTGAGATCTGTATCAGATAGTCTGCTATTCGAGTTTATTTTCTGCTTTATTATTTCAATTCATTGTAGGTTTCAAGTGAGGAAAATGGCTCTTTAGCTTTAAGAACTCAGTCCAGTCGTAGTATGCTTGTGCTTCCTTCGAACTCTTTTTGAATATATTGTTTGCATTGTTCCTCTTTTTTTTTGCTGTCTACCACATAGTAATATAGTTAATACATAGTTTATTTGTCAAACCAGAAATACAGTGTGGTTCTCTTCTGTTCAGTCTCTGGCAAGACTTGACAATTTCCTGACTGAACTAAATGCTTAGGTGATGGTTCTTAAAATTTGTCAAACTCACACTGTCAGTTCTACTCCTTGGTAGGCTCCCTATGAAATGCCTACAAAGGCCGGGTGTGGTGGCTCCTGCCTATAATCCCAGCACTTTGGGAAGTGAAGATGACAGGATTGCCTGAGCCCATGGGTTTGAGATCAGCCTGGGCAATTTGGCGAGACCTCATCTACAGTAAATCAAAAAATTAGCTGGGTGTGGTGGTACGTGCCTATAGTTCCAGCTACTTGGAAGGCTGAGGCAGAAGAATCACCCGAGCCTAGCAGGTCGAGGCTGTTATGGCCGTGACCCTGGGCGACAGAGTGAAACTCTGACTCAAAAATAAAAATTAAAAAAAAAAGAAGCCTGACACAAGAGTACATATTGTAGTATCCCATTAAAATGAAGTTCAAGTTATATTATTTATTCATGTATATTGGTGTTGTGTGACTTTAAAGAAATATAAGAAATTAAATTCCATGAAAGTCAGAATAGTAGTTACCTTTATAGGGTAGGGAAGGATTTTGATTGGAAAGGAGAATGTAGAGGGCTTAGTGGTTGGTAGGAAGGTTCTGTTACTTGACCTGGACTGTGATCATACAGACTATTTGCCTTATAAAAATTGACTTTAGGCCGGACTCGGTGGCTCAGCCTGTAATCCCAGCACTTTGGGAGGCCGAGGTGAGTG
>NW_007248122.1:214887-234382 GCF_000164805.1 Carlito syrichta
ATCGCTGGAGCCCAGCAGGTCGAGGATGCGGTGGCTGGGAGCGGCCACTGCACTCCAGTCTGGGCGACAGAGTGAGACTCCAAATCAATCAATCAATCAATCAATAAAATTAGCCAGGCATGGTAGCACATGCCTGTAGTTCCAGCTACTTGGAGGGCTGAGGCGAAAGGATCGCTGAGCCCAGCGGGTCAAGGCTGCAGTGGCCGTAAGCCTTGCACATACATAAAGAACTTTGTGAGCTTTTTATGTAGCCCTTGATTATGAAGAGACAGCCAAGATCACCAGACTTTTGAGGAAATTCTGTCTTGAGAAAGACAGATCAAACCAAAGGGGGGGAAAAAAGGAAGAAGAAAGAAAATGTGTCTAGGGAAGAAACAAGAAAAAGATAAGAAGCAGAAGAATACTTTTTTTTCGAGTATAATAAGCTGTCTCATGAATGAAACAAGATAAATACTTTTTGTTTGTTTGCTTGTTTGGTTTTTTTTTTTTTGAGTTGGAGTCTCACTCTGTCGCCCAGACTGGAGTGCAGTGGCCGCTCCCGGCCACCGCAGCCTCGACCTGCTGGGCTCCGGCGATCCTTCCGCCTCAGCCTTCCGAGTAGCCGGAATTACAGGCATGCGCTACCACGCCCGGCTGATTTTTTGATTTATTGTAGAGATGAGGTCTTGCTGCCCAGGCGGGTCTCGAACCCGCGGGTTCAGGCGATAAATACTTTTTAAAAGGAACAGAGCACAAGTAAAATATTTGAAAGCTAAATATATGATGCCAGATTTTTTAAAACCAGTAGGTGGATTAGAGGAGAAAGTAGAGGAAATGTTCCAGAAAACATAACAAAAAAGGCAAACATTTTTTTTAAGAAGGAAAATTTAAGAAATTGGAGAATTAATCCTAGACATCTAACATCTGAATAATGAGTTCCAGAGGGTGAGGAAGGGGAGAGTTGGCAAAGAGGAGGAGAGAATCGACTTGTATCAGTTACATAGAATATAAGGTAATTTCCCAGAATTAAAAAATAAGAGCTTGTAAACTGAAGAGATGCACTGACTGTTTAGCACAAGATTTTTTTTTTTTTTTAGATTGGAAAATGTAGTTTTGTTAAAAAGTAAATTAGAGAGAGAGGAGATTCGCCTCCACACGGTTGGGGAAGGGGCCAAAACTAGGAAACATGGCAACCATAGTTCAAAGAGCCACATGGACACACCAGAGTTTAACAAAGCAATGGCCAACAATATATTTTAAAAGACTACTCTCTGACTGGGCACAATGGCTCACGCCTGTAATCCCAGCACTTTGGGAGGCGGAGATGAGAGTGTTGCCTGAACTCAGGGGTTCAAGACCAACCTGAGCAACATGGCGAGACCTCATCGCCACAATAAATAAAGTTAGCTGGACATGGTAACACATGCCTGTGGTTCCAGCTACTTGGAAGGCTGAGGCAGAAGAATAACCAGAGCCCAGCAGGTTGAGGCTGCAGTGACTGTGATTGTGCCACTGCCACTCCAGCCTAGGCAACAGTGAGACTCCTACTCTAGAAGGAAAAAAAAATGACCACACACTGAACCAGACAGAAAAAGTCAAACATTGTATTATTTTATTTATATGAAATATCCAGAATAGTAATCCACAGAGATAGCAAGCAAATGGGTGACTGCCAGGGTCAAAGGAAAGGGGGAATGAGGAATAAATGACTAATGGGTATGGGATCTCCTTTGGGGTAGTGAAAACGTTTTGGGCCAGGCTCGGTGGCTCAGCCTGTAATCCCGCGCCTTTGGGAGGCTGAGGTGAGTGGATTGCCTGAGCCCGCGGGTTCGAGACCCTCCTGGGCAGCGAGACCTCATCTCTACAATAAATCAAAAAAATCAGCCGGGCGTGGTAGCGCATGCCTGTAATTCCGGCTACTTGGAAGGCTGAGGCGGAAGGATCGCTGGAGCCCAGCAGATCGAGGCAGCGGTGGCTGGGAGCGGCCACTGCACTCCAGTCTGGGCAACAGAGTGAGACTCTAACTCAAAAAAAAAAAAAAAAGGTTTGGGGCTAGGCACAACATTGTGAATATATTAAATTCTGCTGCATTGTTCACTTTTAAATGGTTATTTTATGTTATGTGAATTTCACCTCAATTAAGAAAAAAAGAAAGACCACACACTGAGAAATATGATATTTAAGAACTCTGGAAATAAAGTGAAGATTCTGGAAACCCAGGGAAAAACAAAGGGCCTTATACTGTATTAGTCATGATAACCTAAATTATAATATTGCATTAAATAAACCCTGAAATCTCAATGCATTAATTCAAAAAACATTTATTTCTCACTGCATGTCCATGGCCGGGGAGAGCATTCTGTTCCACATTGTCAATCAGGGATGTAAGTTGATAAGTCTTTACCATCTTAGGTTGTGGCTCTCTCAGCACACATTTTCTAGAATTCCTGTGGTGAGTTCCTGTTGCAAGAGGTGTAGAAAACTCCTACTCTCTCTTAAATGCTTTGGGCTGCCTAGCATCAGTTCTATGGACTTTTCTCAGAGCAAGGGAGTTGAAAGGTACAGTCCTCCCAGGTGCCCACAAAGGACAGACAAACCAGGTATTGCTGAGTATAAGAAATCTCTAGCATGCATACTGAGGAATAGAAATCAGACTGTATTCAATTTGTCTTCTGGTTGAAAGCTAGTACATAGTAGAATAATCCTTTCAAAATTCTGAAGGAAAATTATATATTTCCTCTAGAATTGTGTATCCAGTTAAACCATCAATCAAATATGAAGGCAGAGTATTAATATTTTCAGAGAAACAAAGTCATAAAGCATTTACCTTCTGCCACCTCCTTTTCAGGAAATTATCAGAAAATGTGTCACACTAAAACAAGGGAATAAACAGGAAGAGAAGGATTTAGAAACAAGGAGTAGGGGATTTTGTACAGGATATAGCCCAGACAGGAGCAGGAAGATTAAAGGACTGGGGGAAGGGAGACATGGGCTATATAATGTGATAGATTACTTAGCTTGTTTGACAATATTGAGAATTGTTTGGTTCTATGAGAATTTGTGCTGTGTTTAAGATAGATATTTTAAAAATTAAAAAAACAAAAAATGTGGCATTGTAAACTCCAAGTATATTAAATGTTGTATAAGGAAATATAGCATATTATATGACTAATTATATAAAATAGCGATTTGTCAATCTAAATACTGAGTATAAACAAAATGTAAGTCTTAAGAGAATGATAGTAAAAAATGTCAGCACTTAATCATTTTTAGGTTGTTGATAAAATCTGAAATTAAAAAATAAATCAGTCTATTCAGAAATATAAATATAACTATCAGAAGAAATGACTAAAAGTTTAAAACTATTGCTTGTAGGCAATGAATTTCAGGAATGGAGTGAAATAGGACAGAGGACAGGTAGGACAGCTTACATTATACATCTTGTAGGACTAATGCTTTTAACATTATCTAAATGTGTGACTTTTATTTTCTGGCTTTTTGGGGGTTTTTTTGAGTTGCAATCTCACTCTGTTGCCCAGGCTGGAGTGCAGTGGCACACTCACGGTCACCTGCTGGGCGCTGGTGATCCTTCTGCCTCAGCCTTCTAAGTAGCTGGAACTACAGTTGCGTGCTACCATGCCTGACTAATTTTTTATTTCTTGTAGAGATGAGGTCACGCCAGGTTGCCCAGGCTGATCTCAAGTCCGCAGGGTCAGGCAGCCCACTCACCTTGGCCTCCCAAAGCGCTGGGATTATAGGCTGAGCCACTGAGCCCAGCCAGACTTTCTGTTTTTAAGAAGGTAGGGACAATGTGCCACATATGCAAAGAGCTTATGAAAAATGAAAATTATGAAGAAGAGCCATGGCCTTTGGCAGACAAGAGGCTATAATGATATTGGAGCAGTTTGAATTGAGTTTGGTCGAGTGGTGGCTGTAAAACAAGTGGCAGTTGGCTGAAGAGTAAAAGAAAAGAAAAATTATTTCATATACTGCAAAAGAGCAAATTGAAGGAGAAGCAGACATTCAAGATTAAATAAGGTCCTCTTATTATGGAACAGATGTTATCCTCATCAGTGAAATGCAGAATATGAAAATATGGCTTTAAATTAATTATAAATATAAGTAATGTTATACCTTTACAGAGAATTCCTCATAAAACAAAACAACATTTTTAAAATTTCCTTTTAATAGTTAGCTCTTGTAAAATGATTCGTTTTACTGAAATATGTTATGTAGACATCTCTGCTTAATTGTATTGTCAGGAAAAAGTAAAATATCAGTATAACAATTTGCATTACTTCTTTATCTGAATAAATACTTTTTTAGAATTCCTTTATTTCAACTTAATATCCTTGATTTAAAGAGGGTTGTTCTATTTCTTCTGAGTCCTTTATGAAGAGATCTAAGGCTTTTTAAATAAGGTGAACTGTGGTGAAAATAAAAGGCAAATTGTCTCCCTACCCCTAGTTTTCTGCATTTACTTCTTTGCACTGTTGTAGTTCCAGTTCTTTTAGTTCTCCTTCCAGGTTCAAGTTTTTGTTCAAGCTTGGTCATAGGAGTAATGTTATCATCTTTAAATTTGGTCATGGAATGTGTTATACTGCCCCGCTCAGGAAATTGCTGCTCAGTTTGGGCTTGGATAGTAACGTTTATTTTCCTTGGCAGAGAAGCTGATCGTCGAGGGGCATCTAACCAAAGTGGTAGAAGAAACAAAGCTTTCAAAAGGTTTGGTTTTTGTTTTTTGTTTTTTTCTATGGTTTTTAATAGTTATTTTGGGTAATGAAGGTTAGTGTATATTTTCAAGGTTATAGTATTTTAACCATCAGTTTATTTCTTGTAGCTTACAAAATTGCAAGCCAATAACAGTATCACGTAATATATAAAATAAACTTTTGTTTTAAGAAGGATATCTTAATTGGAAAATGTCTTTTTTTAATGGGTGTATGTTTGTACTTTTTTGAAAGTTAATGCTTGTTATAGATTTCTTTAGGTTTTAAAGATTTGTTGTGATCTCTCACTTCCAGCGTTAAATTCAACTTTGATCTCAAAATTTAACCAAACAGTGTAAATCCTTTATGATACAACTTAACAAGTAAAAATGCTTACAGTACCAGTTTGAGAGTTACTTTACTTTTAAACTTCCTTATGACATTTAATATTTTCTCAATTTTTGGTATCTCAGTTTGATTTAAACAAAAGTAATAACATTTGTGAAGGTAGAATCTTAAAATTTTAAAACAGATAGTGATTGCCCTAAGTAGTTATTGTGTTAATTTTTTCTGTTACAACGGTCAGGCTTAAAGAAGACATATGAGTTTTAAAGCATCATATTTTCAAGTCATTTTTATACATAGGCAAATTAGGCAAATAAATGTGGTGGTATGTATTCATTATCATAGTAGTACTTTCATTAGACTGACTATACCAATATGAAATTTAAAACTAGATTAATAATCCTTTTGGTCAACTAAAACAATAGGTGATAAAAGTTTGAGATACATTTTAGTATATTCTGTTTTATTAAAGTAACTGGATTCGTTTGACTTTTTAAAATACTTTTAAAAAATAGTGTTATTTCAGATATCTGGTGGCTTTCATTCTGAATTTTGTACATGGCAGAGGCCATATTTGGGGAAAAAATGCATAGAATATGCATCATTAATATTGTTTTGGCAAACAGGCCTTGAATTTCAGAATAGTGAACTATTTTTAGTGCATATGACAATTTATCTCATCTTATTAAAGTGAGATGAGAACAGACTTTAAAATAGCTTCTGCTTCACCACCCAAATACCTACCAGATTAGTTGGTTGAATAGCCAGCACTTGGAAGTGGAAATAGAACTTTAGGGAAAAAAAAAAATCAGTGCTTCTTAATTAAACATTTTGCAGCATTAATGTTTCTATTTAATGTATCCTAAATTAGAATATAATTGCTTGAAATTATATGGTGTCATTATTGGAAAAGTTTTGTGCAGTGTTACTGATTTTCCTTTTTATAAATTTATTTTTATTGATATGTAAAATGGTATATTAAATGATATGTGATACATTCATATAATGTGTAAAGATCAAATCAGGGTAATTGGAATGTTTATATCCTTAAATATTTGTCTTTTGTTTATATGACTTCGTTTTTAAACCTGTTATCAAATATGTATTGAAATTCTTAAAGAACATGCTTTTTGATCCAGCAATTCCACTTTGGGTTTTTATCTTAAGGAACAAATTAGACAAATGTTCAAGAATGTTTATTTTAATGTTTTAAAAGCAACAAGAGAAAAGTGTAAGTGTCCATCAATAAGGACATTTATTGAATAAGTTTTGGTAAATAAGTCCCTGCAAGTGAATAGAATCTATCATTTAAGAATAATAATATAGCCGGGTGCGGTGGCTCATGCCTGTAATCCAAGCATTTTGAGACCCTGAGGCGAGAGGATTGCCTGAGCCCACGGGTTCAAGAACAGGCCTGGGCAACATGGCAAGACCTTGTCTCTACAGTAAATTAAAAAAAAAAAAAAATTAGCTGGGCATGGTGGTGCATACCTGTAGTTCCAGCTACTTGGAAAGCTGAGGCAGAAGGATCGCCTGAGGTTAAGCGCAGCAGGTCAAGTGAGCATTCCACTGCACTCCTGCCTGGGTGACAGAGTGAGACTCTGACTCAAAAAAAAAAAAGAATAATAATACAAATATAAGTTTTATATACCCAGGGATTATTCTATCAGTAGTCAACATTTTACTAGTGCTTTTTACATTTAGTTTGCAGATATACTTATTCTGTTAACAAATTGGATCTAGACTGGAATAAATTACATTTAAAATGTTTTAAATCTGACTATAAGATATTTTCCTTTGGATTTAGCTAAATTTTTTTTAAATGCTTTTATTGATGATTTTTTTGGTTGAAATTTTCTTTTTTGCATTGTAAGTATCAGTTGCTAGAAATTAACAATTACCAGCTGTTACTAGTCTTTGTATTTCCTCTAGAGGTTTCACCTAATGCAAAATGTAATCATAAATTGCATGTGGTTTTTGTATAATCCCTTACTCAGTTTGCGGTCATTACAATAGCTTTGGGAGTGAAAGTAGAAAGAATATGAGTAGATAATTCTACCACTAACTAGTTGTATGACCTCAGGTAACTTTATTTCTTTAAACCTCAGTTTCTTCCATTTTAATATGGGATTGACAAGATCTAGCTTGTAGGGTTGTTATGGGAAGTGAATGAAATACTGCTTATAAAGCAGGAAACGCCATTCTCATATCCAACAGATATTCTTTCTCTTTCTTGATCCTTAACCTTGTTGTTTTTTTCCAAGTAATGGTTCCATGGCCAGTATGTTTGTTTTGTCCATCTATAATAATAATGTCTACTCAAAGATTCAGTGAAATAGTCACTTTGTAGGATTCCCACTCGGGAACAGTTTTGGTGCTGGTGTTGGTAGCTATTCTTTCATTTCCTTTTGTATGCTAGTAGGTATGTATCTTAATGTTAAATACTGCAGAGAAAAATCAATCATTGGTGATTTTTTTTAATACTAGAAAGTGAGGTACCGTTCACAACTGAAGAACAACTGTTTTGAAAAGAAGTAGTTTACCATTTATTTGTTGTGTCCTGTGTTTCATTCTTGAATAGCTTCAGTTTGGCTCTATATGGTGACAGTCATATGAAGACACAACAGTGATGGACCATGACTTGACTTGCTTACAAACTTGCCTTCCTATTCAAAGTAGATGTGCACCTTCAATCAACCTTTTTTTTGTTTTGTTTTGTTTTGTTTGTTTGTTTTTTGAGTTGAAGTCTCACTCTGTCACCCAGACTGGAGTGCAGTGGCCGCTCCCAGCTACCGCAGCCTCAGCCTGCTGGGCTCCAGCGATCCTTCCGCCTCAGGAGCTGGAACTACAGGCACGCGCTACCACCCCCGGCTAATTTTTTTGGTTTATTGTAGAGATGAGGTCTCACCAAGTTGCCCAGGCGGGTCTCGAACCCGCGGGCTCAGGCAATCCACTCACCTCAGCTTCCCAAGGCGCAGGATTACAGGTTGAGCCACCAAGCCCAGCTTCAGCCTTTTTTTTTTTTTTTTTTTTTTTTTTAAACTACCATGTGTGTATTAGACACTGTTCTGTGCACTGGGAGCATAGCAGTTAATGAAACAGACAAAAATCCCTGCTTTAGGGGAACTTAACTTTCTAGTGAGATGTTGATGAAAGATTTGGCCCTACCTTTAAGGCAATTTTACCTTCCCAGCTAATGTTCTAAGTAAGAATAAAGGTTCCTTGTAAGCCAGAAGAATACTTTTGAAAACATACTCCTTTACTTCAAAATCTTTATCATAAAATTGCCAAAAATATTAAAATCAGGGGAGAATCATTTTCATGTTTTATTTTTTGTTTTTCCAGAGTGCTTCTTTCTGTCCATATAAAGAGATTAGATGTATTAACCTGTTTTATTTGAAATTGTAACTTTGTGATAAACCTAGAACATTCAGAAATGTCTGAATGCACACTATGAATGCAACAGAGGTCACAGATTAGATTCCCATGGGCTTCTGTGGCTAGTGACTTCACTTTTAATCTAAGCTCTCTGTCAGTCAGCAGTTGGCCTGTGACTACAAATTTCAGTGAGAAAAGAAGCAAAAGACTTCTTGTAATTCAACATCCATTTCACAAGTTAAGCCACAAATCCTAGGGATATTCTTATACGGTAGAGCCTTAATACTTTAATATTGTATTAAATATTTTTACAATAATAGCTTTAGATGTGTTTCTGATTTCTTTCAAAGTAGAAAATCCCTTAATTTAGTTGATTATAAAACAATATATATTCTCTGCACAATTTTGAAACAGTGTTTGACTATGTGAATTTAGAAAGTAAATGTCCACTGTGTCCCCCCCTTCAGAAATAACTGTTGATATCTCTGTTGTAGATCCTTTAAGACGTTGAATAAATATATATAATTAAAAATTCATAGCTAAATGTACAACTGTTTTTAATCTACATGGAGTCATATTATATGTACTGCTCTTCAACAGACTTAATTTTTACTTGGTAGTATGTCTTGAATATTTTCCATTTCATAATATATGCATTTCATTGTCCCATAATGAATAATATCACAGTGAGCACCAATATATATCATATGTACTTTACAGAAGACCTCTTGCAAATAATTTCAAAACTTAAAAGTTTTTTTCTCATTGTGATTCAAAGACACATTTAGAAATAAAAGCTTGATTTATAATTTTCTTATTTTAAATGGTTGCTTTTATAACAATCATGGGTTTTTTTTAGAGTTTTATTATATGAATACAAATCTTACTAAGACAGGCTTTTAGCTTATGTTTTTATGTAATAAAACCTTTTCATCATCTTTGTACAATGTCCACATTGTCTTGGGAATTTTACTAAATTTGTTGCAGTTCTCTGAATACTTTAGCAAAGCTTGCTTCATTTTTGTTTCCAGTTGGCAAGTGTACAGCCTTGAACAAAAGTCCCAGCCCTGTGCACAACAGACATGATCCACATTATAATTTAATATGGGCTAAGTGTAATAACCAGCATTCCATTTTGGCCAAGGATGGTGACGAAGTAAGAGATTTCAATGACCTTGGTTAATTTTAAAAGTACTTTGCGTACCTATAGATTTTAAACATTTATAGCCTGAAGCAGTTTTATAGATATAAGATATCTAATTGTAACAAGATTTTACTTTTATTCTTTTCTTGGTAGAAAACCAGGCAAGAGCAAAGGAATCTGATTTATCAGATACTCTGAGTCCAAGCAAGGAAAAAAGTAGTGACGACACTACAGGTGAGTTTTTACCTGTTTACAAACCTGCAGATGTTGTTGACAGTTTAGGTATATAGGTTAATGTGAGTAGACATTTTAAAGTTTGGGTTTGGGAAAAAACAATGTTTTTATTTATCAGGTGGTTTCCTTGAATCTTGGGTATTTGTTAAAATCATTTAAAAATATTCAAATACAATAACTGTATAACTTCCACTTATTTATTTGGATGACAGTAGCTTGCTGATAGATCTGAAAACTCTCTGCAATTATCTTTTTTTTCCCTCTCTGTAGACGCCCAAATGGATGAGCAAGACCTAAATGAACCTCTTGCTAAAGTGTCCCTATTAAAAGGTACTTTAACATATTTTTATAATATTTTAAACCAGGACATCAGATCACCCACAAAATCTGTTCCATGTACTATGTGAAGTTTTACGTTTTAATTAAGAGATTAAGATAGGTTTTGTAAAGTAGCAGGAACTAAAATATAAAGTTTTAATGTTCATGCCCAATGCTTCCAGCAGAATATTTAAATTGTAGAATAATTTGACTCAAGATCAAAGTGAATATGAATATGAAATGCAATGTGTTTTTTGTTTATTTTCATGTCTCTGTTAGGAATTTATAGGCACTTTTAACATAATTAAAATAAGGTTAAAATCTTAATTTTCTTGAAAGACTCGCCTGTTTGCTCTGTTAATTATATGATAGCAGTTGTTTATTTCCTCATTTCTAGTTCTCCTCATCTTCTAATAAATGTCCCCAGGTTCTTACAACACTCTTTCAGACATTTGGCTAAGAAATTTTAGGTGGGCCTAAGATAAAACAACGAATGCAGTGAGCTCTTTTATTTAGCTAACCTCTACCTAGGAAGTACATTTATTTCTTGATGTTTACTTGTATTTTGTTTTGTTTGAGTTGGGGTTCTCACTCTGTCACCCAGACTGGAGTGCAGTGGCACAATCATGGCTCACTGTAGCCCCCAACTCTTGGGCTCAAGTGATCCTTCTGCCTCATCTTCCTCAGTAGCTAGGACTACAGGTACCCACCACCACACCCAACTAAATTTTTTTGTTTTTTTGTAGAGATGAGGTCTCAGTATATTGCCCAGGCTGGTCTCAAACTCCTGGACTCAAACAATCCTCCTACCTCGCCTTCCAAAAGACTGGGATTACAGGCGTTAGCCATTATGCCCAGCCTTTTTACTTGTTTAGAATGGAGTGGATAGAAAATAAATCAAGAGCCGGGCTCAGTGGCTCAGCCTGTAATCCCGTGCCTTTGGGAGGCTGAGATGAGTGGATTGCCTGAGCCCGCGGGTTCAACACCCGCCTGGGCAATTTGGTAAGACCTCATCTCTACAATAAATCAAAAAATCAGCTGGGCGTGGTAGCGCATGCCTGTAATTCCGGCTACTTGGAAGGCTGAGGCGGAAGGATCGCTGGATCTCAGCAGATCGAGGCTGCGGTGGCCGGGAGCAGCCACTGTACTCCAGTCTGGGCGACAGAGTGAGACTCCAACTCAATAAATAAATAAATAAATAAATAAACATTTATAAACGTGTTTTTAAAATAAAGTACCTTAGAGGGCTTACTGATAAATCTGTAAATGTCAGCATTTAGTCTCTTTTATATTGCATTATTGTATACAAAAAATGTTGACTTGTACTGTAAGTTTAACCTAATGAGTTAATTAAACATGTTGGCAGTGGTATAATAACAGCTAGGCAACACTCTGGGATCACAGTAACAGTAACAGCCTATGGAAGTTTTTCTTTGTAGAAGTGCCTATTGTTCTGTCTGGACTATTAAGAAATCTCCCAGTCCAGATGCCAAGCTTTGGAATTTTATAAGGAAGGAGCACTCTTTCTGATTTGTACTCTTGTTAGATGACCTTTGGTGTTGATACGGCCTGCTTTTTTTCTAATGTCATAATAATAGTAAATTGGCTGGGCTCAGTGGCTCAGCCTGTAATCCCGCGCTTTGGGAGGCCGAGGTGAGTAAATTGCCTGAGCCTGCGGGTTCAAGACCCGCCTGGGCAACTTGGCGAGAACTCATCTCTACAATAAATAAAAAATTAGCCAGGCATGATAACACGCGCCTGTAGTTCCAGCTACTTGGAAGGCTGAGGCAGAAGGATCGCCGGAGCCCAGCAGGTCAAGGCTCTGGTGGCTGGGAGCGGCCACTGCACTCCAATCTGGGTGACTGAGTGAGACTCCAACTCAAAAAACAAAAAAATAAATAAATATAAGTTAATATTTGTACAGTCTCGAAATTTCATCTTCTCAGAAATGCAATGCCATTATGGTATAAAATATAGTTACTGATACTGAAAAAATGTCAGAACCTGTGGGCCTTTATGGGAACATGGAGAAACCCGAAGGGAGGTGAATGAATAATGAACACTTCTCATACAAAAGGGGCCTTTTGTACTACAGAAAATCTCCCTCAGATCTTTTCAGCAATCAAGTTCAGATTGACTTATAAGTAACATTTATGTATTTATTTATTTATTTTGAATCGGAGGCTCACTCTGTCACCCAGGCTGGAGTACAGTGGCACGCTCACAGCCACCAAATCTCTACCTGCTGTGCTCAGGCAATCCTTCTGCCTCAGCTTTCCAAGTAGCTGGATCTATAGGCATGCACCACCATGCCCAGCTAATTTTTTTATTTTATTGTAGAAATTAGGTCTTGCCAAGTTGCCCAGGCTGGTCTCGAATCCCTGGGCTCAGGCAGTCCTCTCGCCTCTGCCTCCCAAAGTGCTGGGATTAAAGGCATGAGCCACCACACCTGGCTAACAATAGACTTTTTACATTAAAGTTATAAAGTCATAAGAGCATTGGGAAAATAACATACTATAGCCATGAAGCCAAGAGTCAAAGAACTCTGAATTCCCTCCCAGATTTGCCATTTATTTGTAATATATTCTTGGGTAAATTGCTTAACCCCTCTGTGCTTCAGGGTTTTTTGCATTTTTTAGATTGAAGAAAACAGACTTTATAGAATTATTGTGAGGATTAAATGAAACAATGCATATGGACAGTTTACCATGATGTTCAGAACATAAAATGTTAACCACCACAATGAAGACATTGATAGTGATGATGATGATTGAGAAAAGCAGACCAATCTCTTGAAGAACTCTGAGTAACTCTTCATTACTTGAATAAAGATTGTGAGGTTTTAAAATATTTCCTACCTTATCTTTTAGGAAGAAGCAGTTGTTGGTGATGGATCTTTCCTAATTAATAATGCATTTATAGGGCCAGGCTCAGTGGACAACAGAGTGAGACTTCTCCTTTAAAAAAAATGCATTTATTTGTTTGTTACTTTGCCAGATGTCAGGAAAAAATATTTGTTAATCCATGAGTGCCATGGGACAGCTAAATGGTATCTGTGAAAATACTCACAATGGGGAGTCAGAGTCAAGGAAGAAGGAATGAAAGAGGAAGATGTAGGAGAAAAAGAGACTGGGAAATGCAAGACACATGTGGAAGAGGAGAGGGCAGGTGTCCAAATGCAGTTAGCAGTTGTTTCAGGTTCCACTGCTGAAGATGGGTCAGTTTCCCTAACCTGCTTTAAATTAAGGTGTCAGAACCCCTAAAACTTTTCTTAAATTTCTGTATGATCGCCAGCTTTGTTAATGAAGCAGTTTTTTGGGATTTTTTTTTTAGTTGGAGTCTCACTCTGTTGCCCAGGCTGGAGTGCAGTAGCATGCTCACGGCCACCCCAGCATCAACCTGCTGGGCTCCAGCGATCCTTCTGCCTCAGGCTCCCAAGTAGCTGGAACTACAGGTGTGCGCTGCCATGCCTGGCTAATTTTTTTTTTTTTTGTAGAGATGAGGGCTTGCCAAGTTCCCCAGGCTAGTCTTGAACTTGTGGGCTCAGGCAATCCACTCACCTTGGCCTCCCAAAGTGCTGGGATTACAGGCCGAGCCACTAAGCCTAACCTGAAGCAGTATTTTTTTTATCATACCTATCGAAAGATTTTATGGCTTAATTTTTTTATCTTTATTAAATTTATTTATTTATTTATTTAGTCAAGTTTTCACTCATGCTGAGGCTGGAGTGCAGTGGCATTATCATGGCTCACTTACAGCCTCCAACTCCTGGGCTCAAGTGATCATCCCAAGTTAGCCTCCTGAGAAGCTGAGACTACAGGCATGCACCACCACACTCAGCTATTTGTTTGTTTGTTTGTTTGTTTGTTGGAGTTTCACTCTATCACCCAGCTGGAGTGCAGTGGCACACTCACAGCCACTGTAGCCTTGACCTGCTGATCCTTCTACCTAAGCCTTCCAAGTAGCCAGAACTATAGGCACATGCCACCATGCATTCCTTATTTTTTATTTATTATAGAGATGAGGTCTCACCAAATTGCCCAGTCTAGTCTCAAACCTGCAGGCTCAGACAATCCTCTCATCTCGGCCTCCCAAAGTGCTGGTATTGTATGCATGAGCCACTGCACCCAGCCTAATTTTATTTTATTTTTTTAGAAACGAGGTCTCACAATGTTGCCCAAGCTAGTCTTAAACTCCTGGGCTCTAACAATTCCTTCTGCTTCAACCTTCCAAAGTGTTGAGATTGCAGGTGTGAACCTCCATACCTGGCAATTGTTTTTACTTTTTTGTCTTGTTTTATTTTTAGTGAAGAGGGTCTCACTGTGTTGTTGCTTATTAGCCTTTTCTCGAACTCCTGAGCTCAAACTATTCTCCTACCTCATTCTCATGAGTAGCTGGAACTACATACAGGTGCCCGCCACCATGCCCAGCTTGTTCATCCATTTGTCCTTCCTTCCTTCCTTCCTTCCTTCCTTCCTTCCTTCCTTCCTTCCTTCCTTCCTTCCTTCCTTCCTTCCTTCCTTCATCCCTCTCTCCCTCCCTTCCTTCCTTCTTTCCTTCCTTCCTTCCTCCCTTCTTCCCTCCCTTTTTCTTTCTTCAGCTTGATTTTAAAGACCAACTGTTAATTCAGTCAATGATTGGATGTAAAGAAAAATCACTCAGAAGCAGACACGTTTTAGCAGTCTCCAAGAAATAATCACCATATCCTTAAATGGTGATTATTGTTTTTCTTTTGTAAAAATTTCATAAATTCTTTTTTTTTTGAGTTGGAGTCTCACTATGTCACCCAGACTGGAGTGCAGTGGCCGCTCCCGGCCACTGCAGCCTCGACCTGCTGGGCTACGGCAATCCTTCCGCCTCAGCCTTCCAAGTAGCTGGAACTACAGGCACGCGCTACCACACCTGGCTAATTTTTTATACTGCAGAGATGAGGTCTTGCCAAGTTGCCCAGGCGGGTCTCGAACCCACAGGCTCAGGCAATCCACTCACCTCAGCCTCCCAAAGCCGCAGGATTACAGGCTGAGCCACCGAGCCCGGCTCATAAATTCTTTAAAATGATGTATTCACTGGTTCTTATTAGAGACATTTGGGTTATATTTGATTATGTGCAGTTATGCTTTGTAAACTGAATAATAAGGATCGGTAGGCTGACAGAATTTTCTCTTAAAGGAAAAGTGTAAATTATTAGACCACAGTGTTAACCTTTAGAGCTATAGAAAGGAGCTACATTTAGGTAGCTCCTTTATTTTTCTCATTGAAACTCTGTGTCTGACTTCCTGTACCATTATGTTCACATTTTATTTGTATCCTTTTCCCTGTAGTCCTAACTGCTCAGGATAACTTGAGCCCAGGAGTTGGAGGCTGCAGTGAGCCAGGATTGTGCCACTGCACTCCAGCCTGGACGATACGGTGAGACCTGACTCAATAAAATCAGCCGACCTGACTCAATAAAAGCAGCCAATCTTTTTTTAGGATTATTGTGTACTACTCATCACATTAGCTAGGATTAGGAAAATAATCTAACGTAGATTAAACATTCATTGTGAGATATAAATAAAGTGATAATAATAGTACCCTTTCCCTGATATATTCATCACCTGTATTCATCATTTCAATCTATTAATGCCACTTTTAAAGGAGAAATAAAGAGTAAATCAAATCACAGGTTTCTGTACACTTGAAACCATCTCCCCTCAGAAAAGTTTTGTTTTTTTCACTCCGTTGTGCAGATTAGAGTGCAATGGCACACTCAAGAGTCAGAATCCTACTCTGCCATCCAGGCTGGAGTGCAGTGGCATGCTTGCAGGCACTGCGGCCTCGTCCTGCTGGGCTCAGACAATCCTTCTGTCTCTGCCTCCGCCTTCCCAGTAGCTGAAAACTACAAGCATACGCCATCACAACTGGCTGGTACATTTTTTTAATTTATTGCGGAGACAAGGTCTCGCCAAGTTGCCCATCTAGTCCTTGAACCCCAGGTCTCAGGCAGTCCTCTCATCTCTACTTCCTAAAGTGCTGGGATTACAAGCATGAGCCACTGCACCTGGCCCAAAAAAAGTTTTCAAAAATTGGAATTCAGGGCTTGGCACAGTGGCTCACACTTGTAATCACAGAACTTTGGGAGGCCAAGGTAGAGGGATTGTTTTGGAGGATGGGGAGTAAAGGAATTTTTGAGCTTTATGGAAGAAGGATCATTTTAAATGAACTATAAACATGTCATACCATATATGGCATATTTATGACAAAAAACCTAAACCTGAATTTGGTCAACATTCTAGATACAACTGCCAACTTGCAGGCCATACAAAGAACCAGATGATATATTCTAAATGATGTGATGGGGATACAACCAGCAAAATCTAGAATGTGGAAAATTCTGTAGAACACATGGTCCGGCTTATTTAGCAAGTAAATTAAAGGGGGGAAAAGGAGAGAAGATGGGGAAACCTATAAATCAAAAGAGATTTAAGAGATATGTCAACTAAATACAATATGTGAACCTTGTTTAGATCCTCATTCAAGCAGTTCACCTGTAAATGAAATTTGGGACATTTTATTTTGCTAAATTTAGATTCTAGGGGTACATGTATAGGTTTGTAACATGAGTATATTGTGTGATGGTGAGGTTTGGGCTTCTTTTGAGCCTGTCACCCAAATAGTGAGTATGGTAGTTTTTAAACCTCTCTTCCCCCCCTCCTCTCTTTATGAGTCTCTAGTATCTTGTTCCCACCCTTTAAACCCATGTATATAGCCAGTGTTTAGTTCCCACTCCCACCCTATATGCCCGTGTATACCCAGTGTTTAGTTCCCACTTATAAGTGAGAACATGGTGTTCAGTTTTCTGTTTCTGTTGTAAATTCACTTAGAATAATGGTCTCCAGCTGCATCCACTTGCTGCAAAGGACATGATTTCATTCTTTTTTATGGCTACATAGTATGCCATGGTGTAGATGTACCGCATTTTCTTTTTCCAGTTCACCACTAATGGGTCACCTAAGTTGGTTCCATGTTTTATTGTGAGCAGTGCTACAATAAACATACAAGTACAAGTGTCTTTTTGGTAGAAGACTTATGCTCTTTTGGATATATACCCAATAGTGGGATTACTGAGTCAAATAATAAATCTATTTTTAGTTCTTTGAAAAATCTCCAGCTGCTTTCCTCGAGGTCTGAACTAGTTTACATTCCCACCAACAATGTAAGAGTGTTCTTTTTTTTCTGCACCCTCACCAACATCTGTGGTTTTGGGGTTTTTGTTTTACTTATAATAGCCATTCTGACTTGTGTGAACTATCTCATTGTGGTTTTGAGATGTATTTCTCTGGTGAAATTGAGTAATTTTTCATGTTTGTTGGCCACTAGTATGTTTTCTGAGAAATGTCTGTTCATGCCTATTGCCCACTTTTTAATGGGATTATTTATTTTTTTCTGACAATGTATTTAAGTTTCCTATAGATTCTGGATATTAGCTTTTTGTTGGATATACAGTTTGCAAATATTCTCTCAACAATAGGAAAACTTTAATACTGACTAGATACTTGACATTAAGGAATTGCTCCTTTTTCCAGTGTAATAATAGTATTATAGTTATTGTTTATTTTTAGTCCTGTCCTTTAGAGATTTTATATATATGTATTTTAAATTTTCATATATAAATATTTTTAAATAGGTAGGATTATAAGAAGAGTAGATAAGATACCTTCTCAGACAAGGAAACATTAAAAACTTCAAGCTAGGCTGGGCACGGTGGCTCACGCCTATAATCCCAGCACTTTGGGAGGCCGAGGTGAGAGAACTGCCTTGAGCCCACGGGTTCAAGACCAGCCTGGGCAACTTGGCAAGACCTCATCTCTACAATAAATAAAAAATTAGCTGGGTTTGGTGGCGCATGCCTGTAGTTCCAGCTACTTAGAAGGCTGAGGTGGAAGGATCACCTGAGCCTAGCAGGTCGAGGCTGCGGTGGTCATGAGCGTGCCACTGCACTCCAGTCTGGGCAACAGAGTGAGACTCCAACTCAAAAAAAAAAAACCCTACAAGCTAGGCTAGGTGCAGTGGCTCAAGCCTGTAATCCCAGCACTTTGGGAGGCCGAGGTGAAAGGATTGCCTGAGTCCAGGGGTTCAAGACCAGCCTGGGCAATTTGGTGGTACCTCGTCTCTACAGTAAATCAAAAGATTAGCTGGGCGTGGTCGCACACACCTGTATGTTCAGCTACTTGGAAGGCTGAGTTGGAAGGATCACCTGAGCCCAGCAGGTCGAGGCTGCAGTGGCCATGAGTGTGCCACTGCACTCCAGCCTGGGCGACAGAGTAACAATCCAACTCAAAAAAGAAAAATACAAGCTAGATAATATGGGTTATATCTGGGAATTGATAAGTATAATTAAAGTTTTTTCACATAATCATTTGAATGTTTTGTAAGTAGGAGTGATCATTATAACAGGATTCAGTGGCATTTGAGCATAGAAATTATATGATCAGTTATGTATTTTGGAAATAGTTATTGAATGAACTAGAATAGGTAGAGTCTACAAGTGAGGCAGTCAGTAAGGAGGCTTACTCATTGAGAGTCTGCTGTGATCACTATGGAAGTTTGAAACATTTTAAAAAACAAAATCTATTTTGAGGTCCTGTTGTTTTCATCTTTCATCTCTCCCCTGTTAATCATATCTAGAATTCATAGGCCTGAGTAACTATGGCAGAGAGATGGAAACGAGATGTAACTCTAGCATTTGACTCTGAATGACTGAAAGAAGGGTGGTGTGATTAATAAAAATATTTATTTCTGGAAGAAAACATGTCCTGGTAGGGATAGTGATGGTTTTGGTCTGGCACATGCTGAACAGGAAAGGTGACCATGGGTTCTGGTTTGCCTGGAACCGTTTATGCCCGTTGCCCCAGCATAATTATTAAAAATGCTCTCTTTGCATTCAGTGATGTCCCAGTTTTATATGGTCACCCTAGGAAATGGACATGGGACTGGAAGTGCAGAATAGAAACTAGGACCAAAAAGTCACTTTTATTTATTTCTGAGATAGCTTATTACTTGGGAGATATAGAGATAAGACATATAAGAAGGCTGCAGTCTTTTTTTTTTAAAGATGTGGGGTACAATTCAGGATTAGCCCTACAAATGTTCATTATGCAGGTACCATTGTTGATGAGGTGTGCCTCCCCCCGGCAGTTTTCCCTCAACTGCCAATGCCACCCCCCTCCCCTAGCAGTTTCCCACTACTGCCAATCCTTTTCCTTTTTGGCGGGGGGGGGGGGGGTTTGGAGTCTCACTCTGTCACCCAGACTGGAGTGCAGTGACCGCTCCTGGCCACTGCAACCTCGACCTGCTGGGCTCCGGCAATCCTTCTGCCTCAGCCTTCCAAGTAGCTGGAACTACAGGC
>NW_007248122.1:234515-240507 GCF_000164805.1 Carlito syrichta
CAAGTTGCCCAGGTGGGTCTTGAACCTGCAGGCTCAGGCAATCCACTCACCTCAGCCTCCCCAAGCGCTGGGATTACAGGCTGAGCCACTGAGCCCGGCTCCAATCCTTTTCTTAAAATATTGTGATAATTGTTCAAGGTCCACTTATGAGTGAGAACATATGATACTCTGTTCTTTGTTTCTGTGATAGATCACTGAGTATGATAGACTCTAAAATCCATCCAAGTTGTTCCTTTATGACTGCATAATATTCCATTGTGTATATGTATCACTTTTTTTTATCCAGTCCAGTCTCACTGGGCAGCACGATTGGTTTTATGTTTTTGCAATTGTGAATAGTGCTGCAATAAATATGCATGATAGCCGGACTCGGTGGCTCAGCCTGTAATCCCGCGCCTTGGGAGGCTGAGGTGAGTGAATTGCCTGAGCCCGCGGGTTCGAGACCTGCCTGGGCAACTTGGCGAGACCTCATCTCTACAATAAATCAAAAAATTGGCCGGGCATGGTAGCGTGCGCCTGTAGTTCCAGCTACTTGGAGGGCTGAGGTAGAAGGATCGCCGGAGCCCAGCAGGTCGAGGCTGCGGTGGCCGGGAGCGGCCACTGCACTCCAGTCTGGGTGACTGAGTGAGACTCCAACTCAAAAAAAAAAAAAAAAAATATGCATGAGGCTGCAGTCTTATGAATGAAAGAGATTGTGTTGATTTGTGTTTTAATAGATATAGTGAAAACAGACGTGGTGACTCACACCTGTAATCCCAGCACTTTGAGAGGCAGAAGCGAGTAGATTGCCTGAGTCTAGGGGTTCAAGACCAACCTGGGCAATTTGATAAGACCTAGTCTCTGCAATAAATCAAAAAATTAGCAGTCAAGCATGGTGGCTCAAGCCTACAATCCCAGCACTTTGGAAGCCTGAGGCGAGTGGATTGCCTGAACCCACAAATTCGAGACCAGTCTGGGCAACATGGTGAGACCTCATCTCTACAATAAATCAAAAAATTAGTCGGTCATGGTAGTGCACTCCTGTAGTTCCAGCTACTTGGAAGGCTAAGGCAGAAGGATCACCTGAGCCTAGCTGGTCGAGGCTGTGTTGGCCAGGAGCATGCTACTGCACTCCAGCCTGGGCAACAGAATGAGACTCAAACTCAAACTAAAAAAAAAAAAAAAATTAGCTGGTTGTGGTGGTACGTACCAATAGTTCCAGCTACTTGAAAAACTGAGGCAGAAGGATTGCCTGAGCCCAGCATGCCAAAACTGCGGTGGCTGTGAGCATACTACCATACTCCAGCCTGGGCAACAGAGTGAGACTCCTACTCAAAAACGAAAGAAAGAAAGAAAAAAAAAAATAGATGTGGTGGAAACTTTGGAAAGCATAGCTAACTTTTTGGCCAGGGGCAGGATGGGATCCACAACAGAGGTAGTTAAAAATAATTAAGAGTATGCCAAGAAGGGAAAGGGAGCTATGCATTTCTTGTTTTGTTTTGTTTTGAGTCGGAGTCTCACTCTGTCGCCCAGTCTGGAGGGCAGTCATGCTCATGCCACCGCAGCCTCAACCTGCTGGGCTCAGACGATCCTTCCACCTCAGCCTTCCAAGTAGCTGGAACTACAGGCACCCGCCCCCATGCCCGGCTAATTTTCTGATTTATTGTGGAGATGAGGTCTCGCCAAGTTGCCTAGGCTGGTCTCGAACCCATGGGCTCAAGCAATCCTCTCAACTCAGCCTCCCAGTGTACTGGGATTATGGGTGAGCCACCGTGCCCAGCCACCCCTTAAACTTTTAACCACTTAATTTTAGCATCTTAATTTTAGCATTTAACTAGGATTCTTGCCTGAGCTATAATTACTATAATACCAAATAGTGTCTTCATAATTTTATCTTTCCTTCTACATTTATTTGCTGGCTTTTGACTATGTGTAAGAGTTATCAGCCGGGCTCGGTGGCTCAGCCTGTAATCCCGTGCCTTTGGGAGGCTGAGGTGAGTGGATTGCCTGAGCCCATTCAAGACCCGCCTAGGCAACTTGGCGAGACCTCATCTCTACAATAAATAAAAAAATCAGCCGGGCATGGTAGCGCGTGCCTGTAATTCCAGCTACTCGGAAGGCTGAGGCGGAAGGATCGCCGGAGCCCAGCAGGTCGAGGCTGCGGTGGCCGGGAGCGGCCACTGCACTCCAGTCTGGGCGACAGAGTAAGACTCCAACTCAAAAAAAAAAAAAAAAAGAGTTATCTCATTTATTTATTTATATCAGTATGGATTCATATACTATTCAGTTATGTAATCTGTCACTGTTATTATTTATTTTGAGAATTATATTGTCCCATGTTTGGCCAGTGGGAGCCCATTTTTTCTTTTTGACATAACCCAATCATTCTTTGAACCTTTTCTTATGTTTTGGCATAAAAACTATTCTAGGTTAATCTTGTACTTTCCCTGCCTTACCCCTAAAGTCAACCATTTCTCCAAAGCACCCTAGTTCCTTTTAATGGAAAATGGTATTTAGAAGCCAAGATCTAAGTGTCTTGTGTCCTCATTGCTACTGAAGTTGTAATTGCTTCTAGGCCCACTAGTGGACAGACTTAAGAAATATGTATAAGGCTGGGTACCTATGATCCCAGCACTTTGGGAGGCTGAGGTGAGAGAATCGTGTGAGCCCACAGGTTTGAGACCAGCCCAGGCAACTTGGCAAGACCTCATCTCTACAATAAGTGAAAAATTTAGCCAGGTGTGGTGGTGCATGCCTGTAGTTCCAGCTACTTGGAAGACTGATGCAGAAGGATCACCTGAGCCCAGCAGGTCGAGGCTGCGGTGGCTGTGAGCATGCCACTGCACTCCAGGCTGGGTGACAGAGTGAGACTTCAACTCAAAAAAAAAAAAAAAAAAAGAAAGAAAGAAATATGTATATACAGACCCATGCATACATGTATTATATATATATGCAGTCTCCTACATAACTATATTTATTTCTCTATTTCTCTATATACTCAAATCTATTAGAATTTAAAAGAATTGCCCTAGTATCACAATGCAGCACAGACTGCAGAGGCCAAGATAAGTTAATGACAGGAATTTAGGTAGAAATGATTGGGATGGTTCTAGGATGATGGCAGTAGGATTGGTAATTAGAGTTCCATACTTAGAATTCATATAGCTCAATAAATAACTGAAAATATAAGTGTAACTTATAATTCATACTTTTATTTATACTCTACACCACAGGATTAATTTTATCTTTTCTGGGGTCTTTTGGAGTACAGTAGGATGCTCATGTCCATCACAGCCTGTACCTGCTGGGTTCAGGCGGTCCTTTCGCTTCAGCCGTCCAAGTAGCTGGAACCACAGGTGCGCATCACCACACCTGGCAAATTTTTAAAAATTTGTTGTAGAGATGCGGTCTCACCAAGTTGCCCAACCTGGTTCACCTCCACCTCCCAAAGTGTTGAAATTACAGGCGTGAGCCACCAAGCCCAGGCTAATTTTATCTTTTTCTGTTTCTGTATCTATAACTCTCTTCTTCAACAGTTAGAAAACTGACTCTATTTATCTACAATATATTTATTTGATCATTTTTAGAATACACAGAAAGTAGTTTCAGAATTAGTAGCAAAAGCTTCTTTGGAAAGGAAGCCTATGTGTAAATATTTTTTCCTTGGTTATTAAATTATTAACATAGAGCAATAGTATTCAACATGGGCATTTTACCTCCTAAGGGACATTTGGCAATATCCAGAGACATTTTTGGTTGTTATGACTTAGTGGGGCATGAAGGGGCATCTAGTGGGTAGAGACCAGGAAAACAACTAAACATTCTACAAAGCACATGACTGTCCCCAAAACAAATAATTATTCAGCCCAAAATATCAATAGTGCTAAGGTTGAAAACCTCTAACAGAACTAGGAAGACATCTACTCAAGGATTTTACGTAAATGTTTTTTGTCAAATTACTTGAAAGTACGATATAGGCATTATGATACTTCTTTCCTAAATACTCCTAAAAATAAGAACATTATCCTATATAATGACAAATCCAGAAATAAGGGCCAGGACCTTTGCACACTTCAGTAGTTAGTTTTGAAAGAGTTGTGAGAAAAGTTTTCCAGCTGATGTAGCAGTATCTCTGCCACTGGAAGGTCTCTTTCTCTCCCCACACTCACCAAAAGACCTTTTGACAGAAGAGTTGTTATCTACTAGAGTAGATAAACTAGAATCAAATGTGTTGACAGGAAAAAATAGGATATAATCTATGAGTATGGAAATATGTGTATGTAATGTCCAAGACCTATTATAATTGTATGAAAAAGTATTCTTAGCTCTGTTTTTCTGATGGATTGTAGTTGTTATGCTGAGGTACTTGTAAACCAAAGTAATACTTGAATGCAATAGAAGAATATGGCCGGCACAGTGGCTCACACCTATAATCTCAGCACTTTGGGAGGCCAAGGTGAGAGGATTGCCTGAGCCCACAGGTTCGAGACTAGCCTGGGCAACTTGGCAAGACCTCATCTCTACAATAAATCAAGAAAAATTAGCCAGGTGTGGTAGCACGCGCCTGTAGTTCCAGCTATTTGGAAGGCTAAGGCAGAAGGATCGCCTGAGCCCAGCAGGTCGAGACTGTGGTGGCCGTGACCTTGCCACTGCCCTCCAGCCTGGGTGACAGAGTTAGACTACGACTCCAAAAAAAGAAAATATATGGCTTACCTGATGCTATGTTTATACTGGACAGTGTCCAGTAGCAGAATGTTTTAATACAATGAAAGATAAACAGAGTGACTAGAGAGGAAGGAGGTTAGAGGAATGGGCATATTTGAGATGTAAAGCTGGATTTAATTTATTTCAGCAAAGTCACTTTGGTTACATCATTTAGTAATTCAGCAAATATTTGTTTTATGTGTGGTGTTGGGGAGGTGGAAATAAAAAAGTGGGTGCAGTACAACTTTCATCCTAGTTTTTATCTTGTGTTTCATAACTGGGGTATTCATGCTTTTCTCGAAGGAGAGTTTCTTTCTGTTTTTCCATTTCCAGTTAAATTCCAAGTGAAAATTTTCTGCTTGTTATCAAGAAATTTCAAAATTGATAAAGAAGAATAACTCTGCCCATCTCACTGAATTTCAAGTCTTACATAAACAATGAGTTGTAATCTGTCACTGTCCTTATTTATTTTGATGCTTGTATTGTAAAATATATAATTCAATATATGTTAATATATATTTTATGAGTAAAATATATAATTTAATATATGTTCACATATATTTTATAATACCATTACCATTAATTACTAATATATATACTTAACTGTATTTGTGTTCTTAATCCAGTAAAATGACTAAAATGTTACCATCATTTGCTTCTAAGTTTTATTTAACTCATTTGTTTTATGTCGTTTAACTATGCATGTCTAAACATGAAACAGATTTTCAGTCTTTGTAGAGATTTTAGTGTGATATTAACTCTTGCTTTTAAAATAAACGTGTTTTTGTCAGATGACTTACAGGGTACACAGTCAGAAATTGAGGCAAAACAAGAAATTCAGCATCTTCGCAAGGAATTGATCGAAGCCCAGGAGCTAGCTAGAGCAAGTAAACAAAAATGCTTTGAACTTCAAGGTGAGATCAAGATTACTTTGGTTCTTAAGGGGATGTGTGGAGGCAGCAATGATATAATTGGATAGCCACAAACTTGGAGTCCAGAAGTACAGTTTCTTGTTCCAGATCTACAATTTTATTAGATATGTGATCTTGGGACATTCACTTGACCTCTCTGAACTTGTATTTCAGGTCAGTAAAATGAGGAGAGTTACAAGTTACTCTGCCTTCACATTGTTGACGTGAAGATTGAGTTTACCAATGAAAGATCTTAATAGCTATTAATACATATTAAGTAACAACAATAGAGGCCAGCTCGGTGGCTCAGGCTGTAATCCCACGCCTTGGGAGGCTGAGGTGAGTGGATTGCCTGAGCCCGCGAGTTCGAGACCCGCCTGGGCAACTTGGTGAGACCT
>NW_007248122.1:240527-242960 GCF_000164805.1 Carlito syrichta
TGCACTCCAGTCTGGGCAACAGAGTGAGACTCCAACTCAAAAAAAAAAAAATGAATGTTTCTCATGAGGAACAGCGCATATTATCTTCATGTTACAAGGTCCAGAAAATTCCACTACTCAGTTGAATAAATTTGTTACTTACTACTGCTTTAAGCTCCTAAAATCTTTAAACTATCTAACTGCTAGTACTGATAATACTTATTGTCTAACTTTTGTTTCTTTCAGTAAGCTTTAGGAGAGAATGTTTTGGAAATTTCCAGCAGCTCAATTCTTAATAACTTTATTAACTCACAAAATTAGATATGCTGTGTTTTTACTTTTAGGTCTTTTGGAAGAAGAAAGAAAAGCCTATCGTAATCAAGTTGAGGAATCCACTAAACAAATACACGTTCTTCAAGGTATGGAACACCCCAAGACTATTTGAGATTGTTATTACTTGTGATTCAAAAGGAATGGAGTCGGGCTCGGTGGCTCAGCCTGTAATCCTGCGCCTTTGGGAGGCTGAGGTGAGTGGATTGCCTGAGCCCACGGGTTCGAGACCCGCCTGGGCTGCAAGACCTCATCTCTACAATAAATCAAAAAATCAGCTGGGTATGGTAGCACATGCCTGTAATTCCGGCTACTCGGAAGGCTGAGGCGGAAGGGTCGCCGGAGCCCAGCAGGTCTAGGCTGCAGTGGCCGGGAGCGGCCACTGCACTCCAGTCTGGGTGACAGAGTGAGACTCCAACTCAAAAAAAAAAAGGAATGGAAAATAAGAGTGCAGAGGGCTCTCATTTTTCATGGCTTTATTTCCTCTCTAGAACCTCACGTTAAAATCAGGCTCTTGATGGAGCTTTATTTTTTAAGAAAATACAAGGGAAGATTCTCCAGTGGAAAGAGTGAGGGTGAAGACTTGAAATTGGCAAGACTGTCATTTTCTGTATTTTTTCCTGAGTTGCTACAGAGAGGGCCTTTGGACAGGAAATCTGAACTACTGTGTACATCAGTACTTTAGCTTCCTGGTATCAATATAGCTAATGCTCAAAACACATTTGTATTGCAACAAAAATTATGCACCACAAGAAATAGAATAATGGTCTCTGAACTGCCTTCATTGGTAGTGGCTGCTCTTTATGTTCATTATTTTGCTATTTGTCTGGGCTGTTGCAGCGTTATTACAGAAATGACCAAAAAGACTTCTACCTGTCAAGTGTTTTCTTCAAGCTAGAGCTACTGGTATTGTATGACTATAATTGTGAGATACCCTAGAAGAGGGCTTCTTTCCCATGCCACTGTAAAGTTCCAAAAGCAAAATTAATTTGCTTCATTGTCAAAGTAGGAGCCAATGATATTTTAAAATATTAGCTTGAGAGGTAGGATAGGAAGAAATTAAATACTCATAAACAAGTAATCACAGTTCAGAAGAGAATTATAACCTCACATTATAACCTTTTAAGTTTTTAGGAAGAACTGAGAGGTAACAGGTTGACCGGGTGTGGTGGTTCACACCTGTAATCTCAGCACTTTGGGACCCCAAGGTGAGAGGACTACCTGAGCCCAGGGTTTGAGACCAGCCTGGGCAACTTGGTGAGCCCTCGTCTCTACAATAAGCCAAAAAATTAGCTGGGCATGATGGCACTCGCCTTGTAGTCCTAGCTATTTGGAAAGCTGAGGCATAGGGATTGCCTGGGCCCAGCAGGTTGAGACTGTGGTGGCCTTGAGTGCCACTGTACTCCAGCCGGAGAACAGAGTGAGACTCTGATTCCAAAAAGAGAGAGAAGGAAAGTCATTGTGTGAGGCCTGATATTTGCCCAAAAATATCCCAGAGAAAAACTAGTCTTTTGGGTCTTTTCTTATTTTTTGAGTGGGACATTTGAGTTATGGAAAATTCAGAATTTTAGACCTGGCACGGTGGCTCACGCCTATAATCTCAGCACTTTGGGAGACCAAGATGAGAGGATTGCCTGAGCCCATGAATTTGAGACCAGCCTGGGCAACTTGGTGAGAACTCATCTCTACAAAAATCAAAAAATTAGCCAGACATAGTGGCACGTGCCTGTAGTTCCAGCTACTTGGAAGGCCAAGGCGGGAAGATTGCCTGAGTCCACCAAGTTGAGGTTGCAGTGGCCATGGACCAACAGAGTTAGACTCCAACTCAAAAAAAAAAAAAAATTAGCTGGGCGTGGTAGTGTGTGTTTATAGTTCCAGCCACTTGGAAGGCTGAGGTGGGAGGATTGCCTGAGCTCAGCAGCTCAAGGCTGCAGCAGCCATGAATGTGCTACTGCACTCCAGCCTGGGCAACAGAGTAAAACTCTGACTCGTTAAAAAAAAACCTTTTTCAGAATTTGATTATGGTCAAATTAGAATTTCTAAAATAGGTCATGTTTTTATTTCTTATTTTTTTATTTTTTGAGTTGGAGTCTCACTCTGTCGCCCAGGCTGGAGTGCAGTGGC
>NW_007248122.1:243011-272285 GCF_000164805.1 Carlito syrichta
CCACCGCAGCCTCGACCTGCTGCGCTCCGGTGATCCTTCCGCCTCAGCCTTCCAAGTAGCTGGAACTACAGGCGTGTGCTACCACACCCGGCTAATTTATTTTTATTTTTATTTATTGTAGAGATGAGGTCTCACCAAGTTGCCCAGGCAGGTCTCGAACCCGCGGGCTCAGGTAATCCACTCACCACAGCCTCCCAAGGCGCAGGATTATAGGCTGAGCCACCAAACCCGGCTGGTCATGTGTTTTAAATTGAAAACTCTTTAAATTCAGATTGTAGTTTAATGCCATTATTCATTAGCTTATATAAATCTGACTTGAATCTATATTGCCATTCTGTGTATGGGCAATTTTCCCCAAAGATTCTGTGACATAGTGCTGCCTTTTGTTTTAAAACTATCTTGCCCAGGAATCACTGAGTGCCCCTAGTGCCAGCATGTGTATTTCAGAACTTTATCAACAATTCATGGTCATTTTATCTCTGACCATTGTGCCTTTTCCGATTTTGGACCTATTACCTCTCAATGTTTCCTAAAAATTTAAAAGATCTTATTATCTTCTTTAATACTTATTTATGTGGCAATGTCTCCTTCCCAGCCTACATCCTTTTATAATTAATTGTTATCCTGTAGAATATTTCCTACCTATAATTTCTTTGTGTTATGATAACTAAGACTAATATTCTAATTTTACACCAAGTATGATTTTATACAAATTGTTTTCGGTTTGGGCCATGAGAGCACAAAACCAGATCTTTTAAAAATAAATATGCCTATTCAATTAGGCATTATTTATTAATTTTATCAACTCATATAAACCAATAATTATTGATTGCTTACTCTATCAGGTATTAAGAATACAGCAGTGAGCAAAACAAAGATCCTGCATACATGAGATGTCCAGTCTAGTGGAAAGATAAACAAGTAAATAAATGTATAATGTGATGTCCAATAAAAGCTTTGAAGGAAAATAAAGCAGAGTGGAAGGCCAGAGAATGACAGGAGGGCTATTTTTAGCTAAGTCACCCACCAAAGAAGCCCTTTTTAAGGAATTAACATTTGAACAAAAAAATGAATTAACATCAAATATTTAATGCTCAACATTTGACCAAACAACTCTACCTATAGGATTTATCCTGAAAATAATAATAATAATAATCAGGAGTGTATTATGAGCCATGTTGTATATAGTAATTAAACACTGAACAACCTAAAATGTCTAAAATAAAGGATTGGTCAGATAAGTTATTCTGTAAGCATTTTTTGTTGAAAAATCTCCATCAACAGGAGGATAGAGAACACTATATATACAAGGGGGCCCCTCTAAAAAAATGGAATTCGTTTTTTTAAAGCGGTATTTATTCTTTTAAAAAAATTTTTAAAGCATGAATTTATTCCTGGGTTTTTTTTTTAATACACATTGGTCTTTGGCAGAACTGTGATATTTTGGTTACTATGGCTTTGAGGTGTGTGTATTTATATATAGATATACTATTTTTTTTTTGAGTCGGTCTCACTCTGATGCCATCTGGAGTGCAGTGGCACACTCACAGCCACTGCAGCCTCGACCTGCTGGGCTCAGGTGATCCTTCCTCCTCAGCCTTCCATGTAGCTGCAACCACAGGAATGTGCCACCATACCTGACTAATTTTTTTTTTTTTGAGTTGGAGTCTCACTCTGTCGCCCAGGCTGGAGCGTCGACCTGCTCAGCTCCGATGATCCTTCTGCCTCAGCCTTCCAAGTAGCCGCAATCACAGGCACGTGCTACTGCACCTAGCTAATTTTTTATCTATTGTAGAGACGAGGTCTTGCAAGTTCCCTGGGCTAGTCTCGAACCTGCGGGTTCAGGCAGTCCACTCGCCTTAGCCTCCCAAAGTGCTGGGATCACGGGCTGAGCCTCTGAGCCCGGCCTAATTTTTTGATTTATTGTGGAGATGAAGTCTCACCACGTTGTTCAGGCTGGTCTCGAACTCCTGAGCTCAAGCAATCCTCTCGCCTCCGCCTCCCAAAGTGCTGGGATTATAGGCTTGAGCCACCGCGCCCAGCATATTTACTCTTACATGTCTAAACTTCAGTCATCTTCAAAGTACTCTCCTTTTGATGCCATGCACCTATTGAGACACTTTTTCCTCTGCTCAAAACAGTTTTTGAATTCATCAACTTTTATGCCTATTGGTATTTCTGCCGTTTTTTGTTTCACTTCTATATGGGCAAAGCATTTCCCTTTGAGGACCTTTTTTAATCCAGGGAAACAAGTCACTCAGGTGAGATCAGGTGACTAGGGAGGGTGAGGCATGGGGGTCATGCTGTTTTTGGTCAAAAACTGATGAACACTTAATGTGGTGTTATTAAATTATTATTATAAAGATGTGGGGTACAATTCAGGGTTAGGTATACAAACATTGATTATGCAGGTACCCTTGTTGATGAGGTATGCCCCTCCCTCCCCTAGCAGTTTCCCTCAACTGCCAATCCCACCCCCCTCCCCTGACAGTTTTTGTTACGGTGGAAGAACCAGTCACCTTGTTTGCCACAACTTGGGACCTTTCTTCCTCAAATCATGCTGCAACCTTCTCAAACCTTCCAGATAAAAACTTTGGTTGACCATTTGATCTGGAGGAACAAATTCCAAGTGTACTCTAAGGGGCCTGCCCTCCAAAAGATAATTCCTTTTTGAGGGTGGATCTCCCTCGTATTGTATAATGTTTATTGTTTAACTCCCTATTTAATGTGTGTTTTTATGTGTATAAATGCCCAGGAAAAAAATCTAGAAGAATAAATACCAAAATGTTAGAAGCTATTTTCTCTGTGTTGGGGAAATAAAGATCACTTTGCTTTTTGTTTTCTCTTTGGTATCTGTATTTTGACATTTTCTGCATCAAATATGGATTGCTTGTAGAGTTTAATCAAAGCAACAGTTCTGACAGTCTGGGCTATGCAGTAGCTACAATCCTGTATGAGCTGTTCTTTTATCCCTAATTTCTATGGGCTAAGAAAATGATAGATAAATATACTTTTATAGCCCAATTGCAGAGGTTGCATATCGATATGGAGAATCTCCGGGAGGAGAAGGACAGTAAAATCACAAGTACTAGAGATGAATTGCTTAGTGCCCGAGATGAAATTATACTCCTTCATCAAGCAGCAGAAAAGGCTGCCTCTGAGCGGGACACTGACATTGCTTCTTTACAAGAAGAGCTTAAGAAGGTACGAAGTGAGCTTGAGCGGTGGCGGAAAGCAGCATCTGAATATGAAAAAGAAATCACGAGTCTGCAAAACAGTTTTCAGCTTCGATGTCAACAGTGTGAGGACCAGCAGAGAGAGGAAGCAACAAGATTGCAAGGTGAGTAAATGTATTTTACATAAAACTTTTGACTTTTGACAATGGTAACTTCATAACTTATGCAAAATAATCATACAGGCCTTTTTTTTCTTAGCAATTGGTTCTATAAAGCATTGTTTCTATACTGAGGCTATAAACATATTCTTAGGTCTGCAAGTTCTACAATAAAGTTAGAATTTTTTACAATTTTATATTTTATTTAAATACTATTAAAAATTATTTGTCCTGTAATCCTAGCACTTTGGGAGTCATAGACAAGAGGATTGCCTGAGCATAGGGGCTCAAGACCAGCCTGGGCAACTTGGTGAGACCTCATCTCTACAATAAATTTTAAAAAATAAGCTGGGCGTGGTAGCTCATGCCTGTTGTTCCAGCTACTTGGAAGGTTGAGACAGAAGGATCGCCTGAGCCCAGCAGGTCAAGGCTGTGGTGGCCATGAGTGTGCCACTGCACTCCAGCCTGGGCGACAGAGTGAGACTCCAGCTCAAAAAAAAAAAATTAATTGTCTTAGAAAAGTGAAGTGGAAAAAATTACTATTCAAGTTCGAGATGAGAGAACTTTCTCAAGGTATAGATGCAAAGAAACAGGAATCAAAGAATAGCCACGAAAAATCTATACTTTTAAGGAGGAAAAAAAGTATGTTCTCTGAAATATTTCCCTTTATACTTTGAATTATTATGGAAGTTATAGTCCTATATTAACAAATATGTTTTGGGACTATTTTAGGTGAACTGCAGAAATTGAGAAAGGAATGGAATGTATTGGAAACCGAATGTCATTCTCTAAAAAAGGAAAATGTTTTGCTATCATCAGAACTGCAACGGCAAGAAAAGGAGCTGCACAAGTATGCAAAAACTCTTTTTTAGACTCAAAAGATTTCTTTACCTTAAATTTTTATCTTAATTTAATTTTAATACTTAAGTGCCTTATTTTCAGCCAGTCTCTGTTTGGCTATTTGGCAGGTTAACCATATTAAGTAAATCCTTCAGCTTTTTTTTTCTGCCACCACCATCATCCTACATGTCCTTTCATTGTACTCATGGAATACAGATTCATTAAATCTCTTCTCCTCTCCCCATGAAAAAACCCTAAGCAGACAGCAAAGGTCTATAATTGTTAGCTGTTCTTGCCCTATAAACAAAATAATACATTTCAAATACAAATTGTTTTTCTTTCACACCAGTGATCTCTTCATTTAGTAAGGGTAATCAGGAAGTGACTGTAATAAAGACTTTGTTCTACTGAAAGATATAAATTTAGCTTCTGAGTTTCAAACAGGGTTATATGAAGAGTAAGAATGTATAAGACCAAGAATCCTATAAAACCAGTTTATCTTTCTAGAATCTTTGGTTTTACCTTACAGGCAAACTAATGAATGCATTAGATTTATTCCAACAAATTTAGTAGAGTCCTATTGGCTCACCAGCATTTTTCATATTGTCTTTAAATTGGGTTTATTCCTTAAAAACGTAGTCCATTCTATATTTGTATTTTTTTAAACAATGTTTGTGTTCTGATTCAAAGCATGAAAGTAGTACATGATTCTTACTGAAATCATTCTTAATTGATCCCAGCTCCCTACCCCAGTACACCAAAAATGAAGGTAATTACTCATTTGTTAGCATTGTGTTTACACTCCTGGAGAGCATTAAAGTTAGCAAACATTTAATTCTTTAAGGTCAGTTCCCACAGAAAAGAAGCTCTAGAGAAAAATAATAAAGACAGTACTAGATATATCAAAAAATAGTATGCTTCATTATGTGTTTATAAAAACAATTGCAGTCCAGGCACGGTGTCTCAGTCTGTAATCCCAGCACTTTGGGAGGCCGAGGCAAGAGGATTGCCTGAGCCAGGGGATTCGAGACTAGCTTGGGCAACTTGGTTAGCCCTCGTCTCTACAATAAATCACAAAAACTAGCCGGGCATAGTGGCGTGCATCTGGAGTTCCAGCTACTTGGAAGACTGAGGCTGGAGAATAGCCTAACCCCAGCAGGTCGGGGCTGTGGTGTGCGTGCCACTGCACTCCAACCTGGGCAACAAAAGTGAGACTCCAATTCAAAAATAAAATAAAATAATAAAAACAATTGCAATGTTGATTATATATTTTTTAAAAATTAAGAACTAACTAAAGAAACAAGATGTGCTGGTTTATTCTGTAAAACCCCTCCTTACAATACCTTGTGTTCTCAATACCAGTATCTTTAAAGTGCTTTTATTTTCTCTTCCAGTGTCATAACTTTCCTTAGTCTTTTCATACATTTTATGTATATTACTTTTTGAATGTATAGAGATAATTTATGATAAAGATAAAAACAAATATTTGTTTTAGCATGCAAAAATTTGTAAAAGCAATTCCAAAATAAAGGCCAAAACCACAAATATATAAAATACATACACACACACACTTTTATATATATGCATAAAAGAATGAACTGATTATCTATTTGGCAAATAAATAAAATTTGGGCAAATTTTTTTGGTATAAAATAGCGAGATTATCATTCAGATACCTAAGTTCTTAAAATTTGAAATACATGAGGATCCATGAACCTATTTAGTTTAGTATCCTATCAAGCAGGAAATACCAGTATTTAATTACTAAATCTTAATTATTCTTATTTTGAAATTATTGATATTTTAAAGATTCAGGTTAGATTTCTTATTTTTGAGATTTGATTGAAACCTGGTAGATTATTAAATACTGTTTTTAATTACCTCGGATTTTGTTTAAGTGTTGAAAAGCAAATTTACAAACTCCTTGTGGGTAGAAACATATGGTTTTAAAATAATAGGCCCATTGCTGGACACGGTGGCTCACGCCTGTAATCCCAGCACTTTGGGAAGCAGAGGCGAGAGGATTGCCTGAGTCCAAGAGTTTGAGACCAGTCTGGGCAACTTGGAGAAACCTTGACTCTACAATAAATTAAAAAAAAAGAAATTTAGCCAGGTACGGTGGCACTCACCTGTGGTTCCAGCTACTTGGAAAGCTGAGGCAGAAAGATTGCCTGAGCCCAGCAGGTCCAGCCTCAGTGACAGAGTGAGGATCCTACTCAACAAACAAACAAACAAATAAATGATTAATAAAATACTAGACCCCAGAGTGAGACTCTTACTAGATAGATACATAGATACATAGATACATAGATAGACAAACAGACAGATAGATAAAATACTAGACCCCAGAAAGATGGAATATATTAGAGCATGGGTCAAGTCATCTGCCTAAACTCACATAAAGTATTTGGGGCCAGACTCGGTGACTCAGCCTGTAATCCCACGCTTTGGGAGACCGAGGTGAGTGAATTGCCTGAGCCCACGGGTTCGAGACCCACCTGGGCAACTTGGCGAGACCTCATCCCTACAATAAATCAAAAAAATTAGCCGGGTGTGGTAGCGCATGCCTGTAGTTCCAACTACTTGGAAGGCTGAGGCGGAAGGATCACCGGAGCCCAGCAGGTCAAGGCTGCGGTGGCCAGGAGCATGCCACTGCACTCCTGTCTGGGCAACAGAGTGAGACTCCAACTCAAAAAATATATATATATTTGGGAAAGATTAATTCTGTTTCTTAAACTTTTCTGGTGTAGTAGTTCTCTGTTTACTTGGTAAGCCTCCCCATCACTTAAGTAATATTTAGAAGCTAGTCTTAGTCGGGCTCGGTGGCTCAGCCTGTAATCCCGTGCCTTTGGGAGGCTGAGGTGAGTAGATTGCTGAGCCCGCAGGTTCAAGACCCGCCTGGGCAACTTGGCGAGACCTCATCTCTACAATAAATCAAAAAATAAGCTGGGCGTGGTAGCACACGCCTGTAGTTCCAGCTACTTGGAAGGCTGAGGCAGAAGGATCACCGGAGCCCAGCAAGTCGAGGCTGCGGTGGCTGGGAGCGGCCACTACACTCCAGTCTGGGTGACAGAGTGAGACTCCAACTAAAAAAAAAAAAAAGAAGCTAGTCATACTTTACAAGGTCTTATATGTCACTTAGTTCCTAGCTTTATTGGCCTGATGACATCAGACCCCCCTTCCCAGGAGTCTTCCTAGCATACAATAGGGATGGAATTTATACTCTGTTGAGCCTCATCACAATATTGAGTCTGATTCTTGAATGATTCATTCTGAAAGATGTAAAACAGTCACCTTGAAAACTTTATACTCCTTTTACTATTTATGAAAGCCAAATTCTCTAACTCAGCTATACTGTGCAGGTCTTGTTTTCTGTTGTCTGTGATGTAGAAAAAGGAATTGAACAAGGAATTTCTATTCATGTATATCAAGCTGTTTTCCTCATATGTAAATCAGATTTTTTTACATCAAGTTATAAAAGTAATCATATAAAAGTTGGAGAACAGCCTCAGAAATTATTGAGTTCAGCCCTCTTACTTGACAGTGGAGGATACTGAGACTCTCCTTGTGTTATTTGTGTCTATCTGATATGGTACATGGCATAGATGTAAAAGTTTAGGAAATTATTCAAAGAGTGAAATGTATCAGGTTAAATGACTTCCCCAACATCAGACAACTAAATAGTAGCAGGCCTAGGGTCAAGAACCCAACCTCCTAGTTCCTCGCCCTATGCTTTTTTTCATAATTTGGTATGCCTCTCATTTGAATAAGTTCATTTTTACTTGAATTAGTAGTGGCTTCTAAGCTTACGTTTCTGGTTCCCATCCTATTTTCAAGTACTTAAACTTGTAAGAAAATAGTTGAGCCAGGCTCGGTGGCTCAGCCTGTAATCCCAGCACTTTGGGAGGCCGAGGTGAGTGGATTGCCTGAGCCCGCGGGTTTGAGACCCGCCTGGGCAACTTGACAAGACCTCATCTCTACAACAAATCAAAAAATTAGCTGGGTGTGATAGCACATGTCTGTAGTTCCAGCTACTTGGAAGGCTGAGGCGGAAGGCTCACCGGAGCCCAGCAGGTTGAGGCTGCGGTGGCCGGAAGTGGCCACTGCACTCCAGTCTGGGCGACAAAGTGAGACTCCAACTCAAAAAAAAAAGAAAATAGTTGAAGTATACATATTGTTTTCCTATGAAGACCTACACTGAATCTTTTTATGATATAATTAATATAATTTGATAATACAAAATATACAGTTAATCATCTCCTGCTTCTATTTTTAAAAGTTCAACCTTTTGTTACCTTTGTCTATATATGATAGGACATAGCTTTATACTTGCATTTTTTAGTGTTTTAATGCTTTTTTGCTTATTGAGTAAAAAATCTTAATTTTTTTAACTCTCTTTTTTCTTCCTCTGATATCCATTTTCTCCCTTCTAGTGAAATGTATAAGAAATTGAACTTCCTTCTGTGTGAATAACTGTTGGTCAATATTTATGTTGCAGTTCTCAGAAGCAGAGTTTAGAACTTACCAGTGATCTCAATATCCTTCAGATGACTAGGAAAGAGCTTGAGAATCAAGTGGGATCCTTGAAAGAACAGCATCTTCGGGATTCAGCTGATTTAAAAACTCTTCTCAGTAAGGCTGAAAACCAAGCAAAGGATGTACAGAAAGAGGTAAAGCGAAAAGACATTATGAGCCCAATTATGGTTGGACTTAAAACCAAAAGCAAATCAGATATCCATGCTAGTTAGGAATAAAGGGAAGCAGAAATCATATCATCTCACAAAGTTGATACTTGGAACATCCCTGTTTGGTGTTTCCTACCTAGCTGTGTATCATGGTACATATAAAGAGAATTCAGGATAGGTCTCAAAAATATGAATATACAAAATTACATTTTAATTTTTCTCTCCCAGTTAGTTGACCCATGTGAGAAGCCGTGTGTACCAGATCATTCAATCCATTGTTTATCTTTCAAAGAGAGTATCATATTTAACTTAGAATACTTTTGGAAAGCAATCTGGGGCCATACCCCTCAGGTAAAACTGGCCTGAAAAGTGACTTTCTATGTTCTGTGACCTTTCACTTTCAACCTCACTCCCTTCTTCACAAATGTACATGCTCACTTTTCATGTGATTTTTGCTTAAAACCTTGACTTAGGTGGCTTTTTAAAAAATCATGATGGCCGGGCATAGTGGCTCATGCCTATAATCCCAGCACTTTTGGGAGGCCAAGGTGAGAGGATTGCCAGAGCTCACAGGTTCGAGACCAGCCTGGGCAACTTGGCGAGACTTCATCTCTACAATAAATCAAAAAATTAGACGGGAATAGTGGCGCATGCTTGTAGTTCCAGCTACTTGGAAGGCTGAGGCAGAAGGATCGCCTGAGCCCAGCAGGTTGAGGCTGCGGTGGCCATGAGCATGCCACTATCCTCCAGCATGGGCAACAGAGTGAGACTCTAACTTAAAAAAAAAATCATGTTAAAAATGATAGGGTTGATTTTGGAACAGAGACTACCCAGCTTCTTCCTGAGCAAGGAAGGTAACTTTCACTTCCCAAAGCATTGAAATCAGGGCAGCAAGAGCTGCATTCTGTCCTGCTCCTCCTACCACTCCCTACATTGACTCCAGGCCGGCTCCGGAACGGACAAGGCTGATGCCACTGGATCTACTGATTAGGGACCACCCCAGTTGTAGACTTTCTTTAAAGGATTCTGTATAAACTAGAATGAAATTGAAGACAGGCTGGGCACTGTGGCTCACTCCTGTAATCCCAGCACTTTGTGAGACCAAAGCGAGAGAATTACTTGAGCCCAGGAGTTCAAGACCAGTCTAGGCAACATAGCAAGACCTCATCTCTACAAAAAAATTTTTAAAAATTAGCCAGGCATAGTGGCATGCTCCTGTAGTCCCAACCAAGAAGGCTAAGGGGGAAGAATCACCTGAGCCCAGGAGGTTGAGACTGCAGTGAGACATGATTGTACCACTGCACTTTGGCCTGGGCAACAGAGTGAGACTGTGACTCAAGAAAAAAAAAGGAAATTTAAAACAACTCTTTGTCTTTAATAAAGAATTTTCCCAAAATTGTTTTTAGAAGATCTGTTTAATCAATGCAGTTTTTCTTTGCACTTTCCTTTCCTTGTAGTATCTTGAATTTGGAAATGATTGTTGTTGTTTTGTCTTCATGTTTGTTCCTAAAGAAAAAAACTGTAACTTTTTTTACTTTCCTGTGGACATATTGATTTTGTAATATGTTCATTTTTACCTTGCTAAGGATATGTGTTTCAGGAGAAATCTCATATGGTTGGATTACAAATTTTGTGCCAAAGCAAATATCTTAGTATTTAATACTGTAAGCACTTTGTGTCCTTCCAGTCCATATGCCATAATTCTTTCAAACTCTGGGAAGAATGCTATGCTTGGAAGATGATTCTGTTGTATGTTACTATGAATGCAGTATCCATTTTGTTGCATTATTTGTTTGCCTGTTTTTGATCACTTAGTAATTGGTGCAAAATGCTTTGTTTCCGCAAATGGCAGTGACATGTCACAGCATCTAAATTGTTGATAGTCTTGGATTGCATTAAATGCAGCACATTTAAAAATATGTCTGATCTTGTCAATATGTTTTCTTTCTATTTTCTCGTTCACTGTTTTCCATTGTGAAATGATAATATAGTCATCACACTCCCCTGTAATGTGAAATTGCTTTCTTTCTGTTTGTCCTGATGTCAACATGTTGAATACTGGCCTATAACTAAAATGTTCTTCAATGAGATCTTACCTCTGTGTAATCCACTGCAAATGGATTTTATTACCTTTTATTAATGCACATATATTCCCTGTCAACATTTCCCCTTTGTTCTCCCTTCTCTCATAGAATCATGCTTAATATGCATAGTGTCTGATTGTGTCTTCAGCACTGTAATAGACTAAAATATTACAAGCTAAGTAAGCCCAGATATGATTCTTTTTATGAAGAAGAATGAAAGGTGTCAGTAATATTAATCAGGACTGAGCTTGTTTCTCACCTCAGAGTTAGAAAGCAGGATGGAGCGGAGCAAAAATGATATCCAAGCAAGGTGTGAGACTAAGACTGCAGAAGGTGACCTTTTTAATATGTGGCAGCTTTTTAATTAATATTTAGCAAAGGAAAAGTACATGAGAAAAGTATATTTTAATCCTCAAATTAAGAGAAAATTATATATTGTCTTTATATTTGACTTTAGAAAGCATCTGCACATTTTAATTTAGTAGGAATATTGTAATCTAAGAATTCATAAAACATTGAGCACACAAGTCCACCCTGCAAAGACTGACTCCAGAAAGTTATTTGGCTTCACATCTTGCTGTGGAGCCAGAATCCCCCACTCACATGCTGGAGGTAAGCAGCAGGATCCTCTGACTGAGCTGCCTTCCTGTGGTTCTGCTACACAACTCCTAGAATGGAGAAATTATTAAGTGCTTTGTTGCAAAGGGCAGACTGGATATAAGAATGGTGGGACAGGAGAGTAAGGGAAAATTTCGGTCAACAAAGCACTTTTTACTTTATTATAGTCACTGTTAAGAATCCGATCATGGGCCGGGCTTGGTGGCTCAGCCTGCAATCCCAGCGCTTTGGGAGGCCGAGGCGAGTGGATTGCCTGAGCCACCAGGTTCAAGACCCCCCCCGGCAACTTGGTGAGACCTCATTTCTACAATAAATCAAAAATTATCCAGGCATGGTAGTGCACGCCTGTAGTTCCAGCTACTTGGAAGGCCGAGGCGGAAGGATCGCCGGAGCCCAGGAGGTCAAGGCTACAGTAGCAGGGAGCGTGCCACTGCACTCCAGTCTGGACGACAGAGTGAGACTCCAACTCAAAAAAAAAAAAAACCAAATCATGGATCATTAAGAATTGATTTTGTCCTAAGATACAGAAACTAGTCTAGGTATACTGACTTTGCCTTGACAGCATGCCAGTAACCTTCTGCCTTCTGGAAGGAAGTCTACAGACCCTCACATCAACTGAAAAAAGCTGTCGTAAAGCCCATGAATCTTATTCCTTAGTTCATTCTCTGGCATACAACCCAGGCTTGTTGTGGAAATGTTGTTAGGTATCAGTGAGTTTCTTTCATATTTGCCTCCTTCTCTGTACCAATATCTTTCTTCCCCCTTTCTGGTGACCTCCAATCACCCCTATACCCCCTGCCCCCGCCTCTCCTATCTATTGTTGTATATATTTGCATCTTTCTTAATATTTATCTTTGTTGAGCATAATAATGAGCTCCCAATTGGTCACTCCAAGGTATTTGCATTTTTCATAAGCACCATTGTAAAGGTGTCCTTTATTGAGGAATTTCTGGGATATAGGTAGAGAGGAACTGAAAACTTTCCACCCTTGTAGGCTATACTTAGGGGAGAGAAGGAACCTTTCTGGTATGCCATACCCATGGTATATTTATTTTATATTCAGTCATTGCCTTTCTGTCTTCTTCAAAAACCTTCAGAAATGGCAAAATAGGGCAGCAGAGGTGGAGACAAAAGCACAGCCAGCAGCAGAACAATCTCTGCTTTTTGGGAGCCCAGCTTACATGTAAGATGCAATATCTAGAAGTAGGACCAGCCTAGAATTTCACCCTCCTGGAGTTGTTTAAAAGCCACACTGTGTTTCACATTGGTTTCACTTGTGTTCAAGAGATAGCTAGTCTATCTGAAAGTCAAATTATATACAGTGAACTGTTCTCCTAAGCAGAAAATGGTGTTTCACTATTGAAACACTCCTATCAGAAACATTCTTAAAAATGATTTTTAATTGATGCTTATAAGTTCTGAGTGGAAAAAAATTTCCCATTCATAGTGGTGGTTACTTCAGATACATTCTTTGCTCCATCTGCCTAGAAAATTCACTTATCCAGGACACTTTAATACTCAGTAATGCTGGGTAAGGGGAAACCTGTTGGAAGTTTATACTTTTTACTCCAAGACTAAAATAGCTTGGCTGACAGTGCTTACCAGGATATAAACTCGGGCTTCCTAACACTGGCATTTAATTAGGTGATGGAAATTATCTTTACCTGCTTTTCCTTTGCTCAACTTGTAATTTTTCTTTTCTCCTATAACTTACTTGATGGAAAAAGAGACACTTTGTATTAGAAACAGATGACAAAATGGTGACTTCTGTTCATTTTTTCTCAACTCCACCCCCAGAAAATTCTTACATAGACTCAGGTCAACATTAAAGACTTCCTATTATGAATGCAAGTGATTCTTATCCTCCTTAAACAAAAAGGCTTGACTTTGGTGTTCTAGGTGACTAAATGGGGTCTGGTATATAAACCTGACTAGAACCATAACTTCATACCCATTTTAAGTTGAGTCTGCACACTTTTTTTTTCTTTGCCTTTAGTTTGAAAAGACACAGACTGTACTCTCAGAACTGAAGTTGAAGTTTGAAATGACTGAGCAGGAAAAGCAGTCAATCACAGATGAGCTCAAACAATGTAAAGACAACCTGAAGCTGCTCCGAGAGAAAGGAAATAATGTAAGTCTTTGCAAACTTGACATAGCTTTGATTGAGAGGCAGGTGAGAGAACTGAAAGTGATTTTCAGAGGACTTTATTACTGATTTGGGAAACTAATGAACAAGTGAAGTAAGCTTTTCATTATGAAATTCCATGATGGAATTATTGTGCTATCAATTTTTTTAAAGAATTTTCCTCTTTAACCTATGCCCCTCAAAAAACTTGAAGACTACCTGGTAGAAGAGCTTTGCTTCGAATAAAACAGCTTAACTGAGAACTATCAGTTTTTCCCAGAGGATTCTGAGGCTCTGCCACTAAGCCATCATCTGGCTCTTGATTCTCCCTTGCTGGGAATTGAAGCACAGTACCACCAGGGACTCATGTAAGATAGAGTAGCACATGTTGATCTTTAGCATTTAACTGTATCAAAAAAAACCTGAGACTTAGTTATGGTTTTCATTTTACATTAATGTTCTCATTAGGGTACATTTCTAAAAAGCTTGGTGTCTCTTGGCAAATATTTGCTGAGTTTCTGTAGGGTTATGTGTGTGTGTGCAAGAGAGAGAGAGAGAGAAAAAGGAACATTTTGGTATAAATTGAGTTTAATAATAATTTGTTTTTCATTTACTAGAAAGGCAGATGGTCTTTTAAAAAGGTGTTATACTAAATAAATGTTGTATTGTGTGTTTTGGTGATCATCACCTTTGTGGGCCCTAACTGATAGATGTTTACTGTGGTTGGTTGTGCTTTGACTTATTTCAAACTTCTGTTTGGCTTGGACACTGCAGTGTGCGTGAGCCACATGCTTCCTATAGAGGGCACTCTGCTTCACTTGCAGCACAAGTACAAAAGAGTGATGTTGCATGGCCATCTCGTTACTCATTTGCACACAGAATGCTCATGAGTTATGTCCAACTGTCCTTCGCTAAAGAAACCCTTAGTTTTTAGACAGGAAAGGCTTACTGCTTAGGTAGAAACCTTTTAGAAGTTGATTGATTGGATGTGGAAGCTTTATGCTAAGCAAAAAATGGTTTGCATTTACTTTTTAAAATGTAGATTGCAGAACTGTTCTAAAATCAGATCATAATGGTTTGAATACTTCTTTTGTGTTCATTCATAGCCCTCTGATTATGGAATTTCAATTTACTTTCTGCTAAATTAACCTGTGAAGACATCTAGCATAATCAGAATGGATCCCCCTGTACTATTTAGAACCTTTTCAAAAGTAACTGCTATTATTATTTATAGTTACAATTCATCTTAGGGGTGAATTTCCTTTTTTGTGATATTAGACTTAAGATGCTAAGTATTAAATATTACCCTTTAATAACACTCATTGCAGTAATTCTCTTCCAATTTTAAAATTTCATTATATTCTAGTAACAACAGATAGCCCTGAAACTCACCTGTCTTTATATACCAAATCTTTACTATACATAGTGTCAGATCTCTTGCCTGGTTTAGGAAGTTCACATTATCACAGGGCATTTATTTTTAAGCTTGAAAGCAATACCATCTCATAAGAGTTTGGTTTTTTAAAAAAGATTTTGTTGCAGAGATTAAAAAAAAAAAACCTTAGCCATTGTTGAGGAAGTACATTGCCAAATAATAAATCTTAGGTATGGAACAAAAATAATGTACTGTCAAGCAGAGCATCAGTTGGTGAAGTGTTGTCATTGCTCTGTCTTAATGTGCTACATTTCATTAAGATGTGAGGGGCACCCACACTGCCCATTGCCTCCAGCTGTACCCTTTAAACTGATAGTTTACCAACTTACAGTCCATCGTTCTAGATTGTGTTAGATGTCTTTAAAATGTTTGAATCAACGCAAAACCAGAGTGGTATACTTCTTTTACCTCAGTCTTCCTTCCCTTCTTTATACCCCCCTGGGGTCTGAATCATCTTATCTGATTATTTTCATAGCATAAAATGATTTTAATATCCCTTCCCTTCTTTAGCCTTCCATATTACAACCCGTCCCAGCCGTATTCATCGGCCTATTCCTGGCTTTCCTGTTTTGGTGTTTCGGTCCATTGTGGTAGAGAAAGGTACAAGCACTACTGTTGAGTCCTTGTCTGTTTGTCCCCGTCACCTGTTTGTGCCATATTTGTAGCATAGTGCATGGCAAAAACACACAGGTATTTTGTTACCTGAAGCAAACCCTTCATTTAGTATGCCATGTATTGTGTCACGCCAATGAACTGAACAGTCAACTAATCACATAACATTTTGTCTTGTTTACTTTGTAGTAATGCTAACCATGAATTAATTCCAACCTAACCAGTTGTTAATATGCTTCCTTTAACTGAGTCTTTATCTCTAGCAAACTGGAGTAAACTATGAATTTCTGCAATATTAGTACCCCCTTTCCAACTATGTTTAATCAGATTTGTATGAGAAATGAAGAGTTTGCCTCTCTGAAGTTTTTTAGCCAGCTTTTTCCTCCCTTTTCTTTGCCCTCTTTCCCTTCCATAGTGTAGAATCTCTTTGTTTCAACACTTTACCTTTTTATACAGTGGCTATGAAGATTTAAAAAAAAAAAAAGACTGAGATTAACATAATGAACCACTGGCTCACAATCTCAACTCCAGTATGCCCTTGTGAGAATATAAACTTATCATATATCTTTCTGAGCCCTGACCTACAACATCAGAATATTTCTTTAAAAAACAACTTTTTCAACTGGGCATGCCTGTAATCACAACACTTTAGGAGGCGGAGGCAAGAGGATTGCCTGAGTCTCAGGGTTTGAGACCAACCTGGACAACTTTGCGAGACTTTGTCTCTACAATAAATTTTTAAAAATTAGCCATGCATGGTGGCCCACACCTGTGGTTCCAGCTACTTGGAAGGCTGAGGCACTGCACTCCAGCCTGGGTATCAGAGTAAGACTCTGACTTTAAAAAAAAAAAAAAGAGTTTTCAACAAGACAGTTGGAACATGAGAAAAAATTAAGATACTAACCAAAGCAAGTTGATAATATAAAAATATCTGAAAGTTTTCAGGGAACAGCCATCCATGCTTGTCCCTACCTGGCATGCATGTTAGTAGAGCATATGAGGCTGGGCTCGGTGGCTCAGCCTATAATCCCAGCACTTTGGGAGGCCGAGGCAAGAGGATTGCCTGAGCCCACAAGTTCGAGACCCCCCCGGGCAACTTGGCAAGACCTCGTCTCTATAATAAATCAAAAACTAGCCAAGCGTGGTAGCACACCCCTGTAGTTCCAGCTACTTGGAAGGCTGAGGCAGAAGAATCACTGGAGCCCAGCAGGTTGAGGCTGCAGTGGCTGGGAGCGTGCCACTACACTCCAGTCTGGACGACAGAGTGAGACTCTAACTCAAAAAAAAAAAAAAAAGTAGAGCATATGAGGTGTCTGGCCTGATTACACCAGAACAAGGTCTTTACCAGAATTACCAGACAGGCAGTAATATTACCCTAATATTACTTGAACCCTATCTGATTTTGTCTTCTATCATTTCAAGTTAGAGGATCAAAGTCTAGATCATTTTCTAATACCTTAGCCACCAGTCCTTTGTATAAAATTTCCCAACATGTGAGTCTGGCTGTCATCAAGAAATAAACATTTTAGGCAGAAACAAACTACAGGTATCTATAGATATCGGTTATATTGGGATATATGGATACCAGAGTAAATAAAGCATACGAATTTCAACTGTAACCAAGTTGAAAACTGCTCAGGACTTTCCTGGCATGTTTCAGGCTTCCAAATGGTGTTCCTGCTATTATGACTCTCCTCAAACCTGCATTCCCTCACTTTTTTCCTTTTTAAACTCTGTTCTTATGATGCAAAAATAGGATTTTTTTTTCAATATTCTGTTAAGTATTCAGGACTCTCTGGAACCAAGGGGTTAATAGGTATGAAAAGAGAGGGGAGAATGTGATATTGACTCTTGGTTTCTTTCCACACAGAAACCCTGGCCCTGGATGCCCATGTTGGCTGCCCTGGTTGCAGTGACAGCCATCGTGCTGTACGTGCCAGGTCTGGCCAGAGCTTCTCCATGAGAGCGTTCCTTGAGTCCGTACACCGTCTTCCCTCTAGAAGCTGGCATCACACTCATGCTGGGGACAAACAGAACCATTTTCTTCTTTTTTACCTCTTAAAACAGCAGAAGTACAAGAATACAGCTGTAGGGTCATTGCTTTAAATTATATAAAATGTATCTGTCTATAAAGAGAATATAAAATTGTGACTATTCTACTGTAAGCAATAATTGCTTGCAATTTTTCATGTAATTTTTAAATTAGTATGTTGAGATTCTGAATATTATGGTGGCCTAAAGTAGGCTTCTTGGTAAACCAAATTATTTATAACATTAAATTTATGAGTATTTTACTCTGAATTCTGATGACCAGATTAATTCATTTTTCTGATTCGATAATAACTACCCAAACCAAACAACCAATATATACATGGGAAGAGAGGCCCTGTGTGCTCAGTGCCTATCAGTTTGAAATATATACACATATATATATATTTTTTACATATTTACGCCATTTTTACTTGTTATAAAACCACTGAGCTATTGGGAACAAGAGTTAGACAACTATTTGCGTGGATTTCTTTTTTTAAGGAAAAAACATTTGGAAAATATTCTGTTAGAGTGATAATTTGGGGTATATGTGCACGCTTGTTCAGCCTTAATGTGACTTGAAGATGTGGAGGACATCAACTTTGAAAAACTTTCCATGAGAGTGTGTATTTTCTTGAGCAAACTGAAGTATTTCTGGGAGCAAAACATAGTAATTACACAATTTCAGTGCAGTCAACCAAACTGTTGAGTCAATTGGAATGTAATTTATTAAACCTCATGTATTTAAAGAGATATTTTCTTTAAAAGTCAAGTTACTTTCTCATATACAGCATTTTAGGAAGCATGATTTTTTTTCTATCATCTGTTCCTCCAAGCATGTTTAATTGAAGAAAGAGTTAATATCTCTTTAGATAAGCTTTTATTGACTTAATTTGGTTATGATGTGTCAGAGCTAGTATATGTTCAAGGTGAGCTGTTACCTACCTACGAGTTACTGGTTGGGTATGAAAATGGTTATTTTCTTTTTATTGTTAATTGGGACTTTCTGTTAATGAGAAGCACTATTCCCAAGATTAATAGTGATCTATGCACAACGAAGCACCTAAAAACACTGCTTGATGTTATAAATTTAAAACACAGAAGTGAAAGTTTAGCTATGGTTTTGTGCAGCATCATAGTTGTGTCAATAAAGTTTATTTAGGTCATAGACTATCCTAAAGTATCACATAGTTAAATTTTTCAATCTATGAAAACTGGGAGGGAATGTCAGCAAATTGGCTTGAATGTTCTGTGGCAGTCCACAGGCCTAGGCAAATATTGAATAGGAGTTTAGGATACAATTTGCCTTGTGATGTTTGGCAGTCACCGTTTATACTTTAAAGGTTATATTTTAAGCTATTAATATTTGGGATTGCTGTTGGGAGGATCACTAGATTTATGGAGGAATTAGTCACAAATGACTTGTAGAAAATACTGTCATATAGTTCATTTCATCATTTTCTGTTGCAGGAAGCCACTCCACCACAGAATGCTAATATGCCAGTGGTACCCAGTACCTCTTGTATATAGGTTATTGCAAATATTGTTCTGAAATGCTTAACTTCAGAATTACATTTTTTAAAGTAAATAATTGTTTAAATCTATTTTGTAAAGATATAAAGTACAATAGAATTTCTGGAGTACAGATTAAACTATTTGCACTAACACACGTGATGTGCATGATTTAATAAAATAACTTTACTCTCCCTACGCATGTTTGAGTTGGATATCATTGAAATTCTTAGTGCTGACTTTACTATTGGGTTGTTAATACTCTTTAGTTGCTAATAGTCATCTTGAAATAACTCTTCATGCAAATAGCATATATTTGGTATTCTTCAGGTTTAAAGGAAAACACTTAGTTGTTTCTTCCAAATTTTTATTAGCTTACTGCTTTTTTTAATTTAACTTATTGCTATATTTTTTCCCCTTTTCATATGGTTATTATTAAAACGAGACTCACTTGGCAGACCAGTCTCTTTAAATGTAAGGTCTAGTATCAATATTTACTTTATTCAAATCGAATAAATGGGGTTTTGTAGTTACTTCCAGTTTTCCTCAAGAAAATAAATAAGCCTATTCATAAGCAATACCTTCAGTTTTATGCGGTTCACTTCCAGGTTAAATAAAGAGTAGGATTATTTACTGGTAGTAATAGAATCATTAAGAAATTTTAAGCATAGCAGTTAAGAATTGAACAACTCTGTAATGATACATTTAAGAATTATTAGCTGGGCGCGGTGGCTCAAGCCTGTAATCCCAGCACTTTGGTAGGCAGAGGCAAGAAGATTACATGAGCTCAGGGGTTCAAGACTAATCTGGGCAACATGGTGAGACCTCCTCTCTACAATAAATTAAAAAAATCAACCAGGTATGGTGGCACATGCCTGTGGTTCCAACTACTTGGAAGGCTGAGGCAGAAAGATTGCCTGAGCCCAGCAGGTCAAGGCTGGGGTCGCCGTGAGTGTGCCACTGCACTCCAGCCTGGGTGACAGAGTAAGATTCCAATGCAAAAAAAAAAAAAAAAAAGAATTATTCAATGGTGCTACATGGCAGGCTCAGAAAATGAAAAGAACATGGTGTTTGAAGCTAAACAGATCTATATTGGCACCTGAGTTCTGCCTTTTATCAAACTGTGTTACCTTGCTCAAATCACTTATTTTTTCTGAGTCTCGATTTACTCGTCTATAAAATGGGGAAGATAATACTTATATTTGTGGTAATAGTGTGAAATTTAAAAAGATAATGTATGTGAAGCATCATTCAAGTGGTAAATAAGTCTTTATGAGAATGTCATACTGGAAAAATATTGCAAATATTAAAGTTTCGGGTGAACTGGTACATTTATTTTAAATGAATTGATTGACTCAACTGTTGAGAATTTCTATCTGTGTGAATGATATATGACTGTAACATTATGATGTCTAAGAAAGCATTATTACCTAGATCTATTCGTCTCTTTCTTAGTTCTGTCTTTGGGAAGTAATAGGCTTAGTTCAGTAATGAGCCAATTGCCCACAGTAGTTTTAGAATTCCTGTTGTAATTGTCTTCAGAGTGCCTTCGAGTCATGTGAAAACCATTCACATTGCTCTGTGGTCAGAGGCTTTCAACTAAAAATAGTATTACCTAGCTTGAGCTCTCAAATTAATCACCAGACTTGAATCCAGTGACTTTTGCCTGCTTCCACTGATTATATATCTACTATCAAAAGGATGGAAATCTGCTACCAAAGAATAAAAAGTGCATACAAATCAACTGAGTTAAAAATGCAGCCTTGCGGCCGGGCGCAGTGGCTCATGCCTATAATCCCAGCACTTTGGGAGGCCAAGGTGAGAGGATTGCCTGAGCCCACAGGTTGGAGACCAGCCTGGGCAACTTGGCGAGACCTCATCTCTACAATAAACCAACAAAAATGATCTGGGCATGGTGGCGTATGCCTGTTGTTCCAGCTACTTGGAAGGCTGAGGCAGAAGGATCACCTGAGCCTAGCAGGTCAAGGCTCTGGTGGCTGTGAGTGGGCCTCTGCACTCCAGTCTGGGCGATTCTGACTCAAAAAAAAAAAAAAAAAAAAAATGCCACCTTGCCAGGTGTGGTGGTTCGTGCCTGTGATCCCAACACTTTGGGAGGTGGAGACAAGAGGATTGCCTGAGCCCATGGTTTGAAACCAGCCTGAGCAACTTGGTGAGACCTCATTTTTACACTAAATCAAAAAAACTAAGCCGGGCTCAGTGGCTCAGCCTGTAATCCCGCGCCTTTGGGAGGCTGAGGTGAGTGGATTGCCTGAGCCCGCGGGTTCGAGACCCGCCTGGGCAGTGAGACCTCATCTCTACAATAAATCAAAAAATCAGCCGGGCATGGTAGCACATGCCTGTAATTCTGGCTACTCGGAAAGCTGAGGCGGAAGGATCGCTGGAGCCCAGCAGGCGAGGCTGCGGTGGCCGGGAGCGGCCACTGCACTCCAGTCTAGGTGACCGAATGAGACTCTAACTCAAAAAAAAAAAAAAAAAATAGCTGGTTGAGGTGATGCACATCTATGGTTCCAGCTACTTGAAAGGCTAAGGGAGAAGGATCACCTGAGTGCAACAGGTCGAGGCTTTGGTGACTGTGAGCATGCCACTGTACTGTAGCAACAAAGTGAGATTCCAATTCAAAAAAAAATTGCAGCCATACACAAAAAATTCACTCCTGGAAATTTATTCTGAGAACATAATTAAGCATGTGCATAAAATTTTAACTACTAGGACATTTGGTGCATCATATAGTGACAGATAACCTAAATATACAGCAGCTGTCACTGGTTAAATAATATTGCCACCCTACAGATTACTGTTCTTACAAAATAAATGGAACGATATTTGTAGTATATTAAGTAAAAGAAACAGCTTACCAGTGTAGAATAATCCTGGTTTTATAAAGGAAAAAAATGGGCCGGGCGCCGTGGCTCATGCCTATAATCCCAGCACTTTGGGAGGCCAAGGTGAGACGATTGCATGAGCCCGCAGGTTCGAAACCAGCGTAGGCAACTTGGCAAGACCTCATCTCTACAGTAAATCAAAAAATTAGCTGGGCATGGTGGTGCATGCTTGTAGTTCCAGCTACTTGGAAGGCTGAGGCAGAAAGATTGCCTGAGCTCAGCAGGTCGAGACTGCAGTGGCCATGAACGTGCCACTGAACTCCAGCCTGGGCAACAGAGTGAGACTCCAACTCAAAAAACAAAAAATAAAATGAAATAAAGGAAAAAAAATGTAGACATACAGGATTTGCTTGTTGTGACGAACTTAGAAAGACTTACACCCAGACTATAGCAGTGGTTGTCTTTGTATGGTTATGGGTAAATTCCTGTTCCCCTTTATGATTTATGGTTAATTTTTGTAGTAAGTATATGTTTCTTGTGTAAATTTTTAAGAAGCTACAAAAAGATTCCAAGTTGGTTTCCATAGTTGAACGAGTAACTAACTTGCTCAAGTACCCACCTTTAAAGGAGCTAACGTTTATTTGCACTTAGGAATTCTGGCATGTTCATTCAACTGTTGGTTTAGCTGGATGTGATGGTGTGCACCTGTAATCCCAGCTGAGGCAGGAGGATCACGTGAGCCCAGGAGTTTGTGACCAGTCTGGATAACACAGCAAGACCCTGTCTCAAAAAAAATTTTGTTTAAGTCAGTCATAATTTTAAGCACGCTTGTATCTATGTACATAGAAATACAATGCTAGAAAAACCCTTAGCAATTCAGTCTCACTTTTTTGTTTATCTGGGAGAAAATCCAGAGAGTTCTTATTTATTTGTTTATTTATTTATTTATTTAATTTTTTTTTTTTTTGAGGTGGAGTCTCACTCTGTCTCCCAGACTGGAGTGCAATGGCCACTCCCAGCCACCGCAGCCTCGACCTGCTGGGCTCCGGCGATCCTTCCACCTCAGCCTTCCAAATAGCTGGAACTACAGGCACGTGCTACCACTCCCGGCTAATTTTTTGATTTTTATTGTAGAGATGAGGCCTCACCAAGTTGCCCAGGTGGGTCTCGAACCTGCGGGCTCAGGCAATCCACTCACTTCGGCCTCCCAAATCGCGGGATTACAGGCTGAGCCACTGAGCCCGGCCTGAGAGTTTTTAACTTGAGTTATAACAGGCCGGGTGCAGTGGCTCATGCCTATAATCTCAGCACTTTGGGAGGCCGAGGTGAGAGGATTGCCTGAGCCCATGGGTTCAAGACCAGCCTGGGCAACTTGGTGAGACCGCATCTCTACAATAAATAAATAAATAAAATTAGCCAGACATGGTGGCACATGCCTATAGTTCCAGCCACTTGGAAGGCTGAGGCAGAAAGATCGCCTGAGCCCAGCAGGTTGAGGCTGTGGTGGTTGTGAGCATGCCACTGCACTCCAGCCTGGATAACAGAGTGAGACTCCAACTCAAAAAAAATAAAAAATAAAAAGTTATAATAATAAAGTTAAGAACCAAGATGTTTATTTCTTTTTTTGCTACTCCATATTGTGTCTCCAGGCTTCAATGGCTTTATAACCATTAATTTAACAAATACATTTTGAGTGTCTGATATGAGGCCCTATGCTAGATCCTGGCAGTACTCTGTCCCTACCTTCATGGAGCTTTGGTGTAGAGGAGATACACAGGCAAGTAAGCTGGCAATTACAATGCCGTGTAATAGAAGACAATGGAGCCTATGGAACCATAGAAGAGGGGTGCATTTTCCTTCACCAACCACCCAACTGTGCAGTTCAGAAATACCTGGCTGCAGAGCCAAAGGTATTTTCTTTCTAGGTCTAGGTAACAGGACTGGTTTCTCTTGAAAGTACCTGACATTGAAAGCCATCAAGATCTGAGACTAATTTTCTTTCAAAAAGAGGCCAGACACAATGACTCACACTTGTAATCCCAGCACTTTGAGAAGCCAAGGCAGAAGGATTGCTTGAGCCCAGGAGTTCAAGACCAGCCTAAGCAGCATAATAAGACCTTATCTCTACGAAAAATCAAAAAATTAGCTGGGCGTAGTGGCATGTGCCTGTAGCTCCATGATCATGCTACTGCACTCCAGCCTGGACAACAGATTTAGCCCCCAAGTGGGAAAAAAAGACAATTTGATTGGAAAGCATTTTTAAGGCTTTGTGTATAATATCCTGGAGTTTTACTCTGTTAAATTGTTTAAACTATGCCTTGCAAGTTACAGGTAACTAGTGAAGGGTTTGTTTGTTTGTTTCAGCTAAGGAAGTGTTTTGGCCAGACTGGCTCTTTGAAAGGCATCCTCTGGCCGGGTGCAGGGGCTCAGCCTGTAATCCCAGCATTTTGGGAGGCCAAGGCAAGAGAATTGCCTGAGCCTGGGGGTTCGAGACCAGCCTGGGCAAATTGGTGAGACCTCATCTCTACAATAAATCAAAAATTAAGCCAGGCATGGTAGCATGCACCTGTAGTTCCAGTGACTTGGAAGCTGAGGTGGAAGGATCGCCTCAGCCCAGCAGGTGAGGCTGCAGTGGCCATGAGCTTGCCACTGCACCCCAGCCTGGGCAACATAGTGAGACTCCAACTCAAAAAAAAAAAAAAGGCATCTTCTGACTGAGTGTGGTGGCTCTCGCCTATAATCCCAACACTTTGGGAGGCTGAGCCTGGAAGATCACTTCAGGCCAGGAGTTAGAGGCCAACCTGGACAACACAGTGAGACCCTGTATCTAACTAAAAAAAACCTCTCCTATCGATGACCTGGGGCGTGGATTGGACGAATCCAATAATAAACCCCTTGCACATCGAAGCAGATATTCACTGTATCTTATTGTTTGTGTTTACAGGGCTACTCATTCAGGAAATTGAGCAGCTTCATTTTTCTTCCTAAAAATTAAACATGTTTTAGCCCAAATGTTATGATACATGATTTGTTAATCATGAAAGGACACAGATTAAAGCCAGTGAAAAAGAAAGGTGCATTGTGAATAATAAAGGCAAAAGGGACCAGGGGAAGGAGAGAATAAGTAGAATAACTGTTGTTAGTTCTGCTCCTACTGTCTGCAGCTACTGTTCACTTCATCTTTTCATTTTCACCTCTTGAACTTGACGGAGTATATCTAGGTAGCCAGACTTCATTTAGCAGATTGAAACTTACTCTGTGAAGTTGCTTCCTAGGATTTGTCTTTATCCTAAATGTTGTCTACTTGTTCATCTTATCATCTTGTTCCTCACATAATTTGAAGCAGACAGGCCTGCGTAAACAGCATCCTCTTACATGGCAGGATTCTTTCCTGCTGGACTGAGAATCCTTCCCCAGGGCAGCACAAGCAGGCAAGGGAGGAGTTCCACAGGCACTAAAAGCCCCAGCCATTCCAGCTTCTTGCACACCAGGTTTCTATCATGAATTTCTTCACTGTCCACAGACTGCATGGCTATGTCATTTTGTTTTGGGGTGAACACTGGCTAAGAGGTAACTAGCCTGTGCTCATTTAGCCTCCTCCATCGCCCATCATCCTGCACACCATAGCTCATCTTCATCTTCAGAGGTCATGTGTTTTTAATATTTTAAACAAATTTTTATTTTCTTTAAATAGTCATTGTTTATTATAGAGCTGATAACATTTTCTTCTACAAACTAAATATGGTATAATTTTAAAGTTGGACATTCTGTCGGGCACGGCAACTCAAGCCTATAATCCCAGGCCAAGGTGAGAGGATTGCTCGAGTCCAGGGGTTCAAGACCAGCCTGGGCAACTTGGTGAGACCTCATCTCTAAAATAAATCAAAAAATTAGCCAGACGTGGTGGCGTGCGCCTGCAGTTCCAGCTAATTGGAAGGCTGAGGCAGAAGGATCACCCGAACTGAGCAGGTCAAGGCTGTGGTGGCCGTGAGCGTGCCACTGCCCTCCAGCCTGGGCGACAGAGTGAGACTCCAACTCAAAAAAATAAAATAAATTTTTTTCCCCAAAGTAAATAGGTCTCTTAAAGCTAAGTCTTTTACCTTCAACTTGAAGGTAGCTTTCAATTTGAATAGCTATGGCCACAGCTTTTATTGGACACTGGGCCAGGTACACTTCTCCTCACAGCTACTTCCTTCCCTGGGCAGTGTTTTGTTTGTTTTGTTTTGTGAGTCGGAGTCTCTCTCTGTCACCCAGGCTAGAGTGCAGTGGCACACTCATAGCCTCGACCTGCTGGGCTCAGGCGATCCTTCCACCTCAGCCTTCCAAGTAGCTGGAACCACAGGTGTGTACCACCATACCCGGCTAATTTTTTTATTTATTGTGGAGATGAGGTCTCACCAAGTTGCTCAGGCTGATCTTGAACCCCTGGGCTCAGGCTGTCCTCTTGCCTTGGCTTCGCAAAGTGTTGGGATTACAGGCTTGAACCATTGCACCCAGCTTCCCGGGGCTGTGATTGATTCATTCTCTGTCTTCCCTCGCTAGACTATGACCTTCCAGAAGGCAACTAAGTACTAGGTCTTGACTCACTTTACAAACCTCTTGTAGCTCCTAATAAATGTTAGATGCTCAGTGAATATTTGTTGGATAAAGGAAGTAGAACCCAATTCTGAAGGAGGACTTGAGTCACTACTTTCTGGTTGCTGGCAATGGCCACTCATAGATAGTTTGATAGTATGCCCCCTGGCCTAGATACAATCATTTGATGGCAGTGAACACGCTAATACCATGAATATAAATTTGACTGTGGAAAAGAACCTTGTTTCCTACAAATTTTTAGACTTAAATTATGCACTTTTACATAATGGGAAAAGCTGGACCTAGTTTTTGTCAATTACTAGGTTAAAAGGTACTGAATAAGCACTTATTTATGTCCTGCCTTGTTTCAGTAAGACTTTAAGGAGTCCTATACTGATACATAAAATATAGAATACCATGGTTAAAATGGGTAGGAGGGATTAAAGAAGAAAGTAAAATACAAGAGGATAAAAAATTGAGACAAAGAAATAGACTAAAATTGAGCTAAGACTGAGAGAGAAAAAATTACCCATGCCACCTTGCACATATTGGCTATAAGCTTTCTAATCAAATTAAAAGTCTTGGCCGGGCTCGGTGGCTCAGCCTGTGATCCCAGCACTTTGGGAGGCCAAGGTGAGTGGACTGCCTGAGCCCGCGGGTTCGAGACCTGCCTGGGCAACTTGGCGAGACCTCATCTCTACAATAAATCAAAAATTAGCCAGGTATGGTAGCGCACGCCTGTAGTTCCAGCTACTTGGAAGGCTGAGGCGGAAGGATCGCCGGAGCCCAGCAGGTCGAGGCTGCGGTGGCTGGGAGCGGCCACTGCACTCCAGTCTAGGTGACCGAGTGAGACTCCAACTCAAAAAAAATTAAGTCTTGTTCATTTACCAAAATCAGTATCCATAAGATTAATAATATATCACTGACAAGTATGAGTTTCTCTCAGGCTTTTTTTTTTTTTTCTGGCTCTTTTTAAAATATGTGCCATGGTCAGGCACAGTGGTTCACGCCTATAATCCCTGCACTTTGGGAGGCCAAGGTGAGAGGATTGCCTGAGCCCACAGGTTTGAGACCAGCATAGACAACTTAGCAAGATCTCATCTCTAAAATAAGTTTTAAAAAAAAATTAGCCTAGCGTGGTGGTGCTTGCCTGTAGTTCCAACTACTTGGAAGGCTGAGGTGGAAGGATCGCCTGAGTCCAGCAGCTCGAGGCTGCAGTGGCCATGAGCATGCCACTGCACTCTAGCCTGGGCAACAGAGTGAGACTCCTACTCAAAAAAGAAAAATAAAAAAGCAGTAGGTGTAGGCAAGAATGTCAAGAAAAGGGAATGCTCGTACACTGATGGTGAGATGCTAAGCTAGTTCAACCCTTGTGGAAAGCGGTTTGGAGATTTCTTAACTAAAAATAGAGCTGCCATTCAACCCAGCAATCCCACTTCTAGGAATATACCCAGAGCATCAAATTGCTCTACCAAAAAGACACCTAGGCCAGGTGTGGTGGCTCACACCTATAATCCCAGCACTTTGGGAGGCCAAGGTGAGAGGATTCTCTGAGCCCATGGGTTTGAGACTGGGCTGGGCAGCTTGGCGAGACCTCATTTCTCCAATAAATCAAAAAATTAGCCGGGCATGGTAGCACATGCCTGTAGTTCCAGCTACTTGAAAGACTGAGGCATTAGGATCACCTGAGCCCAGCAGGTCGAGGCTGCGGTGGCCATGAGCATGCCACTGCCCTCTGGCCTGGGTGACAGAGTGAGAATCCAACTCAAAACAAAAACACCTGCACACATATGTTTACTTTAGCACTATTTATGATAGCAAAAACATGGAACAAACCCAGATGCCCATCGAAGGTGGACTAGATAAACAAAATGTGGTACAGATACAGTGGAGCATTACACAGCTAACAACATCATGTCCTTTGCAGCAACATGGATGCAGCTGGAGGCCATCATTCTAAGTGAATTATTACAAAAACAAAAAACTGAATACCACCTGGGGTAAATGCACACTAAACATGGGGCACGTGGGCACATGGGCACAAGGATGGGAAAACATCCAGATCCTGGGTATTGCTAAGGGAGGGAGGCAGTAAGAGATGCAAAACCATCCATTGGCTATGATGCCCACTAGTGGGGTACAGAGGGCTCTTCAGAAGCCCAAACCTCGCCTTCACACAATATACTGAATGTAGCAGATCCTCACATGTACCCCACAATTCTCAAATAAGTAAAATGCATACTAGTTCCATTCAATGTTGCCTTGAACCAAAAACTGCTGCAAAAAGTTCTATTTTTTTTAAGCATGCTATATGTAGGGATTCCCGAGTATCTTCTTTTGAATAGTGTCCACGGGCCAGGCTCATTGGCTCAGCTGTAATCCCGGCACTTTGGGAGGCTGAGGTGAGTGGATTGCCCAAGCCCGCGGGTTTGAGACCCGCCTGGGCAACTTGGTGAGAACTCATCTATACAATATATCAAAAATCAGCCGGGCATGGTAGCGCGCGCCTGTAGTTCCAGCTACTTGGAAGGCTGAGGCGGAAGGATCGCCAGAGCCCAGCAGGGAGGCTGCGGTGGCCGG